>NW_008238464.1:2023475-2041422 GCF_000691975.1 Corvus brachyrhynchos
TCCTGCTGACAGGAACAGAACAGAATACTTACTTGTCCCATTTTCTCCTGAAAGGAAGTTATCTGCTACTGCTAATGCTGAAATCTGTGCATCATGCTTGTGTCTGCACCAGGTTGAGTATGAGAAAAGTTGCCAATTACAGGTAGAGGCTATCTTCAAGATTTGGATAGAAGCTGCTCATTTTGACTGCTCTACCCTATAGCAGTACTTCTCACACTTAGAAGAAATTCCCAGAATTTGGTACAGGCATTACATTAGCTGTATTTTAAATCTCTACAAGCAAATTCAGTTAAATAACTGCTTGTATGTGTGCAATTTTCCACATATCAATGCCAGCATTCTTCAGACTGTAGAGCAGGCTACTCAGTTTAAATCCTCATGTATTTTTCTTGCTCACATATAGACAAGGCCACAGTTACTGATATTCTTTCAGAAATCTGACCTGCTGTCAGATTTCTGAAAGTGGGAATTATTATACGTCTCACCAGAAAATGCTGGATAGAGGATAAATCCTGCATGAGAGCATGAGGACACACATGCCTTTACCCTTATGTACTGCACATGCCTTTTCCCCAGGCACATACCTGGCAGGTACAATCCAGACCTTCATTTGTCACTCAGACACCAGTAATGGGCTCTCCAGAAATACTCTAAATAGATTAGATTAGACGAGAATTATCTTTGTCTTTTTAGACCATCTTGGCATTAACAAAAAAACTGGATATATTTTCCAGGCAACATGCTTTCTCTGAAAAAACTGAAAGACAGGACAAATGTTCCTGTCTCCTCTGAAATAACATTTACCACCTCTTGCTAGAGAGAAGCAGCTGGCTTCAGTTAATCTGGTGGGATAACAATAAACTTTATAAATGTAATGACATTAAAATCTAAACCTTCTTCTAAAAGATTTGGGTACAGGGATGAGCTGCACAGCTGGGTGCAGAGTTTGGCACCCAGCTCCCGAAATGGATCTCACTGTGCTGCACTGGGTGCCAAAGCTCCACATAGGGAAAATGGGGGGAGGCCAGCATCAAAGAGCCAGTTCTTGAAACCCAGAGGCTATGTTGGGAAGCAAACCTTATGCCAACCAAAGGAAAATGTCACAAAGAACTTTTTGGGTTTTGCTCTGATTAGACTTCACAGTAAAAGCAGAACTCACAGCATGAGTGCCACCTATGTGCCCTCTTGGGCATTTAGGTCAGACAAGGGGGGCATACCTCTCTTTGAAAAGAAAACCAAAGGACACAGCTAAGAACACTGTTTTGCTAACATTCCAGTGGTTATAGCAGCAGCATAAGAAAATGGGAAGCCCAGATCCAAGCATCTCTCTAGCATGAGTCTCACATCCAGAGATTCAGTCTCAAGGAACACACACTACTTACTACGTCAAAGTCTACCTGGATGACCTTCAAAGCCCTTCACCACACTCCCTGGAGCCTGGTCTGGGAATGGAGGGATCATGGGGCCAGGAATAAAGTGATTGAAACATTCAGCTGGAAAAAGGGAGTCCTGACTTCCCTGGGTGGTTTTGTCCCAAAGATACATAATGTGTGACATGCAAGCATCACAGACAGCGTGTGGCCATAGCATATCTTGGACTTCTCCAGGCCCTAACGTACAGGGCTGAGTCTGATAATCCCCAAATTGCTTCTAGGCATGTGTGGTAGCAAAGCTGGAGCTGAGTTTAAATGTGCTTCTGCCAGAAAACATCATCTTGGGTGCTCAGTTGGGTCGTGTGGGGTTTCTGGGTCATGGGGTTTGCTATGTTAATTCTGTCTAAACTGTGCACATAAACCACTATGTGGCACCTTCCTTAAAAGTGGTAAAACTCAAGTAAGGATCTGCTTTGGTGGTACATCATTAGCTAAATTACTCTCATGGCATAAACTTGCACTGCTTGGTTCAGTGAACAAAATCAAAATCCAGTCTCCAGATAAGTCAGAGGAATTTCTGGCTGATGTGGCAATTGCTAGGCACATTAAATGACAGATAAAATCAAAGTGATTTTCAGTGGTTTTGATACATAGGCCACCAGTACGTTAGTCCTGCATTCAGCTTCCAACCCAGGTATGTCTCCAGCCTGCTAACAAGCACCCTTTGTGGATTACTTGCTGTACTTTGACCTTCCAGAACTGCCTAGTTTTGATTTCCACTGAAGACCTAAGATTCTTCTGTGCTCCCTTAGCCTGTACTCCCCATAAGCGATGTCTCTTGCCTGAACTGACTGAATTTCTCAGTAATCACACACCTTAGATTACAGACTGCAGGTTTAGATGCATCACTGTATGAAGTACTGTACAACGAGCAATCTGCTGACATTCTATCATGCTTAGGAAACAGTCTCACAAATAAACCTGGCTCACCTCTCTCCTTCTTAGCCTTTAAGGTGCCCATGCCCACAAAAAAAGGGTTCATCTGGCTCACATCCTCTGGGAAGCTTTGGGCACATGCACACAGCACAGCAGGGCAGAGAGCCTCAAGCTAACAGATGCAATATCAGTGCAACTGGTGCCAAGCTCACACAGCATTACCTCAGGTAAATACAAGCCCACTGTTAATAATAATAATAGTGTGATTTGTTTTTATCATCACCCAGTATACTTTTGCAATGTCTTTCAATTCATCTGGTCCATATCAACTGTATGATAATTGAGTGTTAATTTTTACACCCTTTCTCTGAAGTATCTGTTCTGCTCTTCTTGCAATGAATTTTTTTATAACCAGAGATTTTCTTAAGAGAAAATAGCTCCCCAAGCTTCTGCTCCTACCTCTCCATCTACAATACTGCTGAATGTGTCATATTCCAGGCCCTACCTCATCCTCTGCTTAACTAGTCCACAGTTATTTTCAAAGATCCTCTTCTGTGTCTCGTCATTATTAAAAGAAGATCAGTTTCTGTTCACTTGAGTAAAAATATAACTGATGCTATTTTTCTGGGATTAAAACTATGTATCACAGACTAAGAAAAGCATCAGGTGTACTCTTTTCCTATCAGTAAAAGACTGATATTATAGGTACCAAAAACTTGACCTGAACATGTCCCATATTTGGTTGAATTACTTTTGCTTGATTGCTGAGCAAACCTTTGCAAACCTAAATCTTTTCAATTACATCATATCCATGAATGTGTCACACCTCACTGTGTCATTGTGCCAGAGACTCATTAAAGATCTACTCAGAGCTTCCTTCCTAATTTATATTTCTTCTATGAGTTGCTTTGATTTGAGAAATCTCTTCTGCAAAAGGAAAGACGTCCATTGTTTGGAGTCTGAAGGGAAATGTAGGTGTTTAATTGGTGGATGTGGTTTTCATTATACTTTCTCTCTCCACCACAAACCCTCTTCATAAACTGTGACAAGTCTGTTGGCAGCCTGCTGTATCAGACTGGGGGTAGCTGACTTGATAAGCATGTCACCCAGATGAAGAAAAACAAATTCCCTCCAAGTTTGCTTAGAATTGCTAATTAGCTTAAAGGCAGTGTCCTGAATTGGCACAGAAAACAACCACGAGAAAGTCCAAAGGAGACTAAATACTGTAACTCAGTAGGGTCTAGTAGTATTTCAGATGCTTTCTGGTTTATTGAAATCAAGTTAGCATCTTTGCCCTGAATATACTCCTTATTTAAACACAAGTGCAGTGACATACAGTCCAGTAAAGTCCCCTTCTTCATTTCTATGCAGCCCATATCATGATGGTAAAGAAGGCTCATTTACTAGAGAACGTAAAGAAGATGTTTTTATTTTTACAAAATCAGTCAACTACTCTTACAGCACTGAGGTCCTTTCCCTCATTTCCCAAATGAATGCAGAAGTGGGGATGAAAGATGCAACAATCTGGTCACTGTTACAATTCTCTGCTGCCATTTCTCAATGGGGCTCATTACTTCTACCACTCAGATCAAAATAAAATCAAACCCTTGTGTACATGCTTGGCGTTTCCAATCACCAAGTGGTAAGGAAGCATTTCAATAAACAAGTTGCATGTGGCTACCTTTTCTTACCTTACTAATGTAAAACCTAGTTGCTCTTATTTACTAAGGGCAAATCGTGCCTGTCCAATCTGACCTAGACTTCTATCTGTCCATCTATCTAGACTTCTGTAAAGCCTTTGGCACTGTCCCACATAACATCCTTACCTTCTTATCGGAGAGACGTGGATTTGATCAGTGGACTGTTCAGTGGATAAGGAATTGGCTGGATGGATGCAGACAGAGTTGTGGTCCATGTCTCTATGTCCAGGTGGAGATGGGTGATGAGTGGTGTCCCCCAAGGCTCTGCCTTGGGACTGGTGCTCTTCAGTATCTTCATCAAATACCGTCAGTGGGATCGAGTGCACCCTCAGCAAGTTTGCAGATGGCACAAAGCTGAGCGGTGCAGGTGACACAACAGAAGGACAGGATGCCGTGCAGAGGGACCTGGACAAGCTTGAGAAGTGGGCCCAGGAGAACCTCATGATGTTCAACAAATCCAAGTGCAAGGTGCTGTACCTGGGTCAGGACAATCCCAGATTATGAGTGGACAGGGAAAAGAAGTCATTGAGAGCAGCCCTGCAGAGGACTTGGGGGTTCTGGTGGATGAAAAGCTGAACATGAGACAGGAGTGTGCACTCACAGCCCAGTAGATCAATGGCATCCTTGGCTTCATCAAAAGATAAGTGGCCAGCAGGTCAGGGGAGGTAATCCTCCACCTCTACTCTGCTGTCATGAGACCCCACTCAGAATACTGCATCCAGCTCTGGAGTCCTCAACACCGTAAAGACATGAACCTCTTAGAGAAGGCCTAAAGGAGACCCACAAAGACGATCAGAGATCCTTTCCTAAGAAGACAAGTTGAGGGAACTGGGGTTGTTTACCATGGAGAAGAGAAGGCTCCAGGGAGACCTCACCAAGACCATCCAGTACCTAAAGGGGGCTTATAAAAAGCGGGGAGAGGGACCTTTCAAATGGGCAGATAGAGACAGGACAAGGGGCAATGGTTTTAAACTGAAAGACAGTGGGTTTAGATTAGATGCTAGGAAGAAATTCTTTAGCCAGAGGGTAGTGAAGCACTCGGACAGGTTGACCAGAGAAGCTGCGAATGCCCCATCCCTGCAAGCATTGAAAGCCAGGTCGGACAGGGCCCTGAGCAACGTAGTCTTGTGAATGGCATCCCTGCCCTGGCAGGAGGATTGGAACTAGATGATCTTTAAAGTCACTTCCCACCCAAACCATTCTATGATTCTATAATTCTATGATTTTCCAGCATGTGAAGGTATTTGGTGCCAACTCAGGTGGCCTACAGGGCAGTAAGCAACCCTTGACCCATCTGTGGCTTGAAGTTCACTGCTTTTGAACATCCTCCAAGGTGGCAGAACAATACATAACCATAGTGTACGACTGCAGGCTCCAATCTCTCCCTGCTTGAGATACTCCAACCTCCATGGCCCTAAGGAAGGTCCTGACAGCTGTTAAACTAAAGCTCTCCTACAAAAGTAAATGAGATAAAAAAACTACTGACAAAAATACTGAGAGGGTACTCAGGATGCTGATTAAGAACATTCACTTGATAACACACAAAATCTTAATGTAAAGAAACTGGAGAACAGATCTGAACTTGTAAGAAATTGGGGCATTATTTTCAAAAAATACCTATGGTGACAGAAAGAGTACCTTTACAGGTATATGATTGCTTATATTTTCAGGGTTGTATCATAGCTTGAAAGAGTACAGGCACACTGAAAAATTATGCTCAAGCTTCAGTACCCCCCATACATCCCCCTCCCCCTGGATGTGCCCTGGAAACACTGATATAAAAAGAGAATGTCAGCAGTTTTGCCAGAACTCCCAGGCAAGCCAGTCACAGTGGAAAGCTGACATCCAGAAGACCTGGAAAACAGCCAGTTTGTGCACAGCATGTCCATCCTGCATGCCGGCATTCAGGTGCATCGGATTTATTATGCATGTGCAGATCACCTGATTTATTGCCAGGGTTTATTACCAGGTGCAGCAAGGCCAGCAGCATGTTCAGAAAGTGTTGGATTTACTGCACGTACCCAGGACATCTGTGAGCACACACAATCACCTTTTCTCCTGAGACTTCCTAGGAGGAAATACAGGAACCATTCTCAAACTTCTGCATTCTCTTTGGTTCCATACTCGCCTGCAGACAGACTGCTGGGATAAAGTCAATGCAGCTACTTTAGCGTACTCTTAGTGCGTATTGTTAGAAAACTTGTTTATACTTCCCAATCCTCCAGAGACGACTGTGAGCGGATGAGGGCGAACCAGCAGCGTTTCAACAGAACTGGCCTGCTTCTCTACCACACAGCAGATACATTAGCACCTAATGAGTTATGATGACTTCAGCTTTAATAGATGACTTTTCTTCTGCCAACCAAATTACAATACAAGCAACTCTGAAATTTTAGTTGTTGTTTTGGCATGTGAATGTGAGTTGAGCAAAGGAGAACACTTGAGTTACATATTTGCTCAAAAAATCAATTCCATTTTCTTTAAGGCTTTCAGTAAGAGGTACATTTCCAAGTAATTCCTGAAAGTGGGAATTGGGTGTATCTGAGTGGCATCCAGGTCGGTGTTCCAAGACTCACTCTGATCCAAAGCAGCAGTACTGTAGCAGTACTCCATAGCAGTACTATAATAGGTATATTTAATTAGTTCCTATTGGTGCCACGTGTAGTCTGATGAGGTGTTGGAGTGCCTTACAGAATACCCAACAGTTACCAGCATTTCAGTATCAGACCTTTAACACATTGGGATTATGGGAGCTCTAAACTATAATGGGTTACTGAGACCCATCTACTGACTTTTTTGGGCAAGGGCATTTTTCTGCTGCTATAAATGCCTTAGTTTGCACAACTGGATTTCACAGATGAGAGCCAGCTCCAGGTGAGATGCCACAGCAAACAGCATTTCCCAGGCAGGGTGCTTTGACTATGAGCCCCTTTTCTTCACTGGTTCCCCCTTTCCTCACCATGAATGCCCTTTGTGGCTATCACCATCATCGTGAAAAGTCATTACCAAAAGCTATTACAATAAAGTTCTCTAGTCTTCTCTTGACCCGTTAAGGCTCTCCAAGTTTCCAACTAATCCCTTCAGGGTATTCCTGTGCTGTCACTCATGCTTGGGAGGAGTCCTCATAAACATGCCCAAAATCACTTCATTGTTCCTTCTGAGGTTCTTAAAAAGAAAGTTCTCAGTTTTCCTATCATGCTCACACTCATGGATTTGGCAGCACTGTCAGGCTGGTGGTCTGCTGCAACTGCTCTTTATTCGGATTATTAAAATACTCCAGTCTTTCCTTTCTGACCAGTTTTGCCTTTATCCATAATTTTCCTCTGTTTTTCACTTTGTTTACAAAGTTTTTGGTACTGCAACCGGCTGTTTGTCCCAAGTCTCAACAGCTCTTATTACAGCAAATCTGGGTCCCTATGCGGATGCAAAGTGCTATGGTAATGCACCTGAATAACAACAGCTACAGGCAGAAGGGTAAAATAATACAGCACCCACCCTACTATGGAGTCAATGCAGAGCAGTAGCCATTCCAGCCCCTCAGAGAAGTATGGTTATGATGGGAACATGAGGAGTTTCACTATTATTTCTACTGGGGTAAATAGTTAGGATGTTGACTCTTCTTGGAAACCTTCATTGTACTTTAGTTTCAAATCATCAGTGCTCCAGAATTAATTGCAACTTTCATTATTTGACTATTTTTCTTCCTCTTTTTAACCCTTATGCTAATTTATTCCTTTTCTTTTTTTAGCTATACGTTACTTTGCTGTGTGTCATAGAACTCATTTTTCTAGTTACTTTGACAAACCTGACATCTTGCAGCTGTTACACATCTTGTGTCAATTACATCTCTAGATAAAAAGAATTCTTAAACCCTGAAGGCTGCAGATGGCTTCCTGGTGAGGGGTTAACAGGTTAACTCCAGCTTTGTAATAAAGCCTTTTGGGGTTCTCTTTTCTTGGGCTGTTCTCTTCAGTCTGCTTCTCTTATGCCCTTCTAATTTTTCTATTTCACTTATTCTAAATCACATTCCTCTCTGCTCACAAGAGAGGAACCCAAACACCAGTGCCTATCCATCCCTGCCTCCTTCCCACCCAAATGTGCCTGGGGGGCAAGACGAAGTAGCTTTCACTTGAACCTTATCTCCACATATCATGCAGGCTGCTTGTGACAGGGCACAGCTGAATGACCACAAATCAGTGGAGTGACAACTCGAACCACCACTAATCCCTAATAAATTCTGGACTGTCCCACAGATTTGGGGATCTCCTGACAACTGGTGATGCTCTCAGCATCTGGCAAACCACTTGTGTCTAATTGGGTACCTTGAGATATTTACACTGTGCTTCATGGTTACTGAAGAGATGGATCACCCCATTCTTGATATCTATCCAAAAAGGGTATATAAAACCCTTTGATCTTGCTAAGGCAGCAAAACATGTCGAACCATCAGTTATGTAAAGGTGGTTGTTCTTAATTTGAATACTGCACAGAGAGGAAAGAACAGAAGTACCATATAATGAGATATATTAAGACTACAAAAGAATTAAGTGAAGCCGTTATGTTATGAATCATGCTTTTATTGTTTAGCAGTCAGCTCTTGATGTAATTCAGATAATAATGAATGGGCTAATTCCTTCCACCTTATTCAGGCAAAACTTCCATTGACTTCAAAGAGAAAGTTGTCCAAGTGAGGACTAGAGATTGCTGTATCTATCCCATTATTTGCAAATGCTTTTCTGAATATAAAGTTTTCCTTTATAATGGGCTATTGCCAATAACACTAACATTTACATAATGTAAACCTCTTACATAAGAGTCTTTCATGTTCCAAAAAGATTTTTTATTCTTATAGCAAACTGCCACATTAAAAGTTCTTCCATTAACCCTAGGATTTATTTAAGTGTAAGAACATACTGACTTTCTCAGTGCACCATTTCAACTGTTTTTCCTTCTGCTCAAAATTTTTTATTTCATTTTACCATGAATTTTTTATCAGGAGACTGTGTTATTTATTGATTATTAGCAAAGAGATGATTTATCATTGCAAATATTTCCCTTTATCACAGAAGAGTGCCAAAAAGGGGAAAACATGCTAAGCCTTGCTACGTGTTACATTTTAACAGATGCCAGGAGTATTTGAGGAAACTAATATATACTCATACATCACTGTTTCTCTTACTCTGTAGTTCTGTTTATAAGTTATTACCCTATAAAACTTTTCAAATTGGAACTTTTAAGTGATTCCTAAAGCAATGGCTTAAAACTTGAAAAATATGCTTAAGCATAACACTTTCTGTTTTGATCAGGGCAGGACTCTACAGGTTTTTGACAAAACCAGGTATTTTTTCTCTGATTATAAAGTATGCACTTCCATCTGGAACTTATTTTGATATTGTGAATCTTAATGCCTCAGAAAAGCACACAGAACAATGGATGGGCACTACTTGATTATTTTAAATTGAAATTAATTAATTATGAAGCAGCTGCAATCATCTAAATTACTTATTTCCCCTTTCAGTGAAAATGAATTTATAGGCATTTGCAAAGCATACAAAAATAAAGAGAGAGACAAGAAAGTCTGTACGAAGGGAAGTCATGTAAAATTGTCTATGATCTGTATTTCAAGAAAGTAAATAATTAATAACTCCAAGGAAGCATATTAGGGATTGCTCATTCTATTATACAGACACATTGAGCACCAAAATGCTTTAAATCTCAACAACAAATACAGTACAGAACTCCACAGAATTTACTTTTCCAGGTAGTAATTTTTTCAGCAGAAAACAGCGAATTTTTCACATTACAACCAGACTGTGACTTGAAAGAAGCTTCTCAGTCATTTGGTAAAGACAGATGAGCAAGGAGTGTTAGAAAAGCTACCAAGGCATCAAAAGATCTACAGTCAAGGCCATTAAAGAATAGCTAATCTGCTCTAGTTCTAATTCTTTGCTAATGGGTTTCCTTAAATGTGCTTTACATCAGCTGTAATTAGTTCAGGATACTGCTACTTATATACTTCTAAGAAAAACAACAACAAAAAAAAGGTTGCATTTATACCGCTTGCTATGTAATCATGTTCATGCAGCCATGCACCCAAGTTGGCAAGTTCTTGTGAAGTGTGAAGGCTTGAAGAGTGTCATAAAGAGATAGTTTGCTTGGATCTACAAAAGTCAGTTCAGCTCCAACAGCAAAAGCATTTATCTGTGCTTTCCTCTGTTTGGGTTATCTCAACACCATTTCACTTCAGACATTGCAGAATCATCTCTACTGAATGGCCAGGGATACACTAACAGGTATACATTACCACGTATACTGATAATACACAGATTTTTGCTACCAGTGCTATGGGTTTTGAACAGATTTTCGTAGCCAGTGGCAGTTTCCAAAAAAGCCGACCAAATCAAACCAAAATCCTTGCCCCTTTTATGTTAAGAGTGTGACTGGATTTTGAATGGGATTCACTCCTTAGAAAAAGGAAAGAAGAAGTCTCAGGGGAGGCTTTTGAGCACCTTCCAAGACCTAACGGGGACTAACAGGAAAGCTGGGGAGAGTCTTATTACAAGGGCATGTAGTGATAGGACAAGGAGGAATGGCTTCAAACTGAAAGTAGGTGGGTTTAGATTAGATATTAGGAAGAAATTCTTTATTGTGAGGGTGCTGAGACACTGGAAAAGGTTGCCCAGAGAAGCTGTGGATGCCCTGTCCTGGCAGTGTTCAAGGCCAGGTTGGATGGGGCTCTGAGCAACCTGGTCTAGTGGAAGGTGTCCCTGTCCAAGGCAGGGGGCTGGCACTAAGTAATCTTTAAGGTCCCTCCCAACGCAAGCCATTTTGTGATTCTGTGATACACTCTGAAAGGCAGAGCTCCACAAGCTGCAAGCACGCTGGTGTACACAAACATGCAAGGCAATGTGGTGACAAAATTCAGAGCAGTTGGGATCATGGTGGTTTTCTTGCAGGGAGTCTGGGTAAATGGACTAGCACACAAACACCTTTTGTATTAAGAAATTCCTAACAGTCTTCAGGCCTAACCACAAATAAAGCACATTGTGACATTAATTTACTCTTTAAACTGGAGACATTTAGTTAATTCAAGGTCATCATCCTGGAGAAAATGTTACACTCTCTTTGCCAAACACAAATGAAGAAGTGCATGCTTAGCTTTTATTGTTACTTTGTCCTTTAAAAACAGTTGATGACATGACAAGTTCCCTCCCTATGTCAGAAACAAAAAAATATAAAAATGTGTCTTCTATTGGATGCATATCAATGTAATTATCTTCTCCAGAGTCTCTGTCAACTCAGTCTGTTAATTTTTTTCTAGGCTAAGGTTCAGCCATCTACCACACTTGCTGTTCTAAAGCAAAAGATCACAAAAACATTAAAGTGGCATCATTCTCTCCTAAAATCGACAGACCTGAGAGATGAACCCTTCTGGCCAATCACAAGTGGTCAATGACAGAAGGAATCAATTTTCTCTTGGTACATCACTAGGGTGTAGACATCATTTAGCATCATCCGAAAAAAAGCTAGCATCCCCCCAGAGGAGGTTTAGGACATCTGCCAACACCCATGCATGAGAACATGCAGCCATGCACCCAAAACCTTCACAGTGACCAAGACAAAGAAGGCAAGGATAGAAACAGGGAGATGTATAGTTGGAGAGAGACCACTGTCAGGGTGGCTTTTGAATCCAAACTCTGCAAACACATACTTCACCAATGTTCTTTCCTCCTCATCCATCTGTCTGTCATATTTGCGTTCTTCTTACCACCATAGGTCATCATAATACCTGGCATCTAGACTGCACCATTATGGTAATGCATGAGCTAGGGAAGCCATGAGTTTCTCCCTAACAGATTTCAAAAGTGGTATGTGCAGTAAGAAGTAATCACAGCTCAAAGCAATCAAAACATACTCAGTGTAAGAGGACACCACCTTCATCCTCTATTTGTACACTCCTGCCATGTAGTCAAACCAGGCTGAGCCACAAAGGACTCTTTCTTTGGTCCAAAACATGTGAAAACAACCACACAGAAAGACTGGGCTACATTAAGAAGTCGTGCAGCTTTGTCAGATACAACCCTCTTGTTTTTAGTTTTAAGTACTTACAGTTGTGGATCATCTTTATTGAGAAACAAAACATAGCAAGAAAAAGCTTCTTAGCAAAGATTTCTGGTCCCTTCTGCATAATTTTAAGTGTTTCCTGCCTGCTGAGACCACCACTGCTGCATTGGAACTAATTTATTTTTTAGGAAATACATAAAGGGTCTCTGAGGATAAGTTTAAATGGCATTTCTACTGTCATATTTCCCAAGATACATCTGTATCCAGGTCCTTGGTACATGCATTCAGGTTTACATCTTCCTAAGAGGATAAAATGCAGTTGTCTTAAGTCACTAACACTATTTTTTGTTTGCTTAAGGTACTAGGAAAGTTGAGATATCAAGTCGTAAGAGAGGAACACAAGTTATGCACTTGTACCTTTGAAAAGATTCAGAAAACGTTTAGCACAGAATATTAATAATTGTCATTACGTTCATTTAACTGTCACTACAGTTCATTCACTCTTTCTCCTAAGTATAAATTTGTAGTTACCCACAAATTATTTGGAAATTATGTAGATTATTACCTGAGTATTCAACTACAAGTATGCATTATTTGCTCTCCTGGGGTCCTAGGCAGAACCAGCAAGTACAATCAGTGTCTTAATACTGATTTTAAGAGACAGACGAGTAGCCCTGCTGGTAATGATGTGAACCCAGTGGATTTGGCCAGAGCAGGGACCAGTGGGCTCTCTGGGAGCAGTCAGACAGCGAATCCAGTCGCCAGCAGCAGCACCAAAATGGAAATTCCTACTCCCCAGTAGGGCAGGGTTTACAAAGAGCTAGTTCTGTTCAGAACCAAGAAAGGTTGGTCACAGCTTTCCCTTTTCCTACTTCAGTTTTTCACAATGAACTTGTGGTTTTCCCCTGGAATTAGCCTTACAGCTAACCAGCCCATATACAAAGAAAGTTTCCATGGGTTTCCTAAAAAATACCATCCTTTTGAAATCTCATTTCGTGATGGGGCCACTTCACACAACCTGATCAGTCTGTCAGATGAGACAACACGTAGGACAGAACTTCACCTCCCTGATTTCTAGCTGTACGTGATACCAGTGTTTCTTCATTTCTACAGATTTTACTTTATTACTCCTACTGTTACAAAAGTTATAACCAGACTGTAAGGTATCTCTCTTTTTATCCACGCTTTGTCATTTCCTAGTCATAAATATGAGGCAAATGGATTAATTTGTTATATGACATTAGAAACCCCTGTAATTAAACAGTTGCTTTCTTTAATGACAGTGTCGTGGAGACGAGTATGAAATTATTGCTAATATATGGATGACAAGATGTTCCCACAGCCAGTATTTTTTGGTATGCTTTTTTTAATGGCCCATATTTCTCACCCACTAGTTTTAAGAAACATAGTATTTTCCTCAAAATATTCACAAAGAATGGTAAATGCTGCCTACATCTCATGCCCTCTTCTGAACCATTCAACTACAACCTAGTAAGGGTTTTGCCTCAACTTTTGATGAATACATTCCCAGAGGAGCACAAATCTACAGGTCTGAGCATCAGAATGAAAGCCCAAAGGGCTGTTCACCTCTTGCATCACACAGTTGGGCATGGGTACTCAAACAGTTCTCAGGGAGACAGATGAAAGCACATCCACTGTCCTACTGGTATAACAGAATTTTACTTATTAGACAAAAACAAATCAGAAGTTTAAAAAACTAACTATTCTTTAAAAAAAAAAACAAAAAACCAAACAACTACTAAGTACAGTGAATTAGAGATGATAGTCCAGATTCTCATCTGATGTAAACTGGCAAAGCCTCTGGACTCAGAGGAGACTCAAATGAGGAGGATGTGGTATATTACATCCAGCAAATGAGCACTCACACGGCACAACAGACGTGTTTTTAAAATATTATTATTCAGCTGATGTTTATAAAGTATTATGACCATGAAAAGCTTCCTCCTCTTATTATTTATAATGTTTTAGTGCATAGAATTTGTTCAGTGCTGTAAGAAAAAAAAGCTCAAACAATAAAAGCAGTTCCTGACCCAAAGGGCTCCCAGCCTAAAAAACAAGCATCAGTAAGAGAGAACATGCTGTGAAAGCAGGAGAAGGGAACAGTCTATAGTTATTACTTGTCTGTTGTTTGCTCACAACTTATAATCATCACAGAAAGAGCAAATTTTTAGATGGGAGCTCAGTGAGGGATAGGTGGTAACTGTGAGTTGACACTGGGAGGAAGGGAGAATAGGAAACACTACAGAGAGAGAAATAAAGAGATGAAGATGATTTCAAGCATTACTGGTTGAAAAGAAGCAAGAGCGAAAAAAGAAAGAAATAAGGGGCAAAGTCCAAGACACAGGCCGGAGTAGAGTTGTAAAGGAGACGTGAGATAAAAGAAGGCACTAACTTGATTTTTCTTTTTGTGAGAAGGAGGTATTATTGCTTAGCATTTTCAGTGAAAAGGCCAAGCTGGTCCAGCCTGTTACCATACTGAGAAAATGGCTGGAGTGACCCCTCTCACCCCAAAGTAGCTTACTGTTATCTGAAAATAAACATCATGATCTTCTACTTTGACTGAAGAAGCATGTGTAGAATTAGCTTTTTAAAACTGTCTCCAGTAAACACCATGCAACATAAGGAAAAAATATCTTGCCTTACACAAATATAAAATGTAGTGACTAAAAGCCAGGCAACCTGGAATCAAGAAGTTACAAAAGGTTCATTTATAAGACTGCTGGATGTCTGACCACTTTTTGTTAACAGCAACTTCCAAACAAAACTCTCATTGACTTCAAATGGAGCAGGAACAGACCCAAAGATAGCAAATGAACTAATAATTCAATACACGGTCTGTAAAACACACTGGGCCATCTTATACTGTGGCATTTGATATTGATCTCAGCTTGGAAGCTAAACAGCTATACATTTTCTACAGGACTATCCAACCCCTACAAAAATTATGTTAACTCAAAAGGCACAGAAGTATCAGATAACTACCAAATAAACCAATTACATACTTGGCTTCTTTTACCTAAACAAACACTGTTTTGTTTGTGGCTAACAAACATCTTACATTCAAAATTATTTTCTTGTTTGGTACAACTCAGTAAGTGCTTTAATAAATCTGCTAATTGCTTTCAATGAATGGGGAATAACTCTGCCTACGCATGTATCTTACATCAGCACGTGAGGAGAGCCTTTACTAGCTGGTCTTCACTGGGGCTATTGCTGTGCCTAAACCTAAGAACAGAGTTAAGGACCTGGCTGAATTTTGATCTTGATTTGTGAAATAAAGAAAATAACAACACAAATGGCTGTAATGCAGAACTAGTCCGGGCACACTGATTAGGTCCTTTGGTCTGTTCATTTGCTGCTTTCCATCATATATAGTATGTTTACTGATGTACAGCAGGCATATAAAACACCTCCAACTGAGATTTTCCATCTCTTTTTGTCCAGTGTAAACAAATGTAAACCTGTAACGCACCAGAGAATCCACAACCTTGAGTCTGGACAAGTAAAACTACACATGTAGCACACAAATAAATGCACGGAGAAAGAAAAACAGGAGACGGGGCTGTGGTTTGAAGTCGTTAGTGCCCTGTGTCCAGGATAACTCTATTAGTCAGCAGTAACAGCACCTTGAGTTAAGCTGGGCTGATCACACTAAAATGTTCCAGAAAAAGCTTACCAAATGGGCACAAGTTTTGTTTATGCCACAGATCGGTATGTTTTCTTAAAATTCCTATTTTGAGTTTGTGCTCAGCTTTCACTATTTGAATTATAGTAGTTTTCTGGGAAGCAGAAGTGTTATTGGCATCTATACAACCTGGAAAAACTACTGTTTAGTAGAAAACAGCTTACAATATTCTACCATTGCAGTTTACTAGCTAAACACTGTCTTATAGTCACTACATGATGTATCATTACATTTTCTATATTACAGCAAAGCAAAAGACATGGCATATATTAATTGGAAAGAAAATTCATTAATAGTGTAATAGTAACAATCGATGAGAATTGATTAGCATGCCTCTGTTCATTTGGAAAACCCTTTTGATTTTCCAAGAACTTCTCAAACTAAAAAAAAAAAAAGCACTTTAGAACAGCACATTAATATTTAATTACTGCACTTCTAAGCAAAATGTTCACCAAATACTTCAAAAAGTGGATTTTCAGTCATAAATTAAGTGCGCAAATTGCCATTATGGCTACATTCAAAAGAATAAAGGACAACATTCATTCTTGCTGCAGAGAAAATTAAGTCTCTTTAAGTGTTGCTCTTTGACATGAAGTACTTCCTATCTATGTGGTGTATTTTATTTCCCTTTTTGGCAACAACTGCACAACTTTGAAGGCATTCTCATAAGTCTTCATAGCTGAACATTACCATACCAGCTTTGTTTTTGTCAGTTTAGTACAGAGTTCACGCCAGGTTTCTTGAGAACATCCATAACTTGCCCCTTGGTGAGCAGGCAGGACGGCAGGAGGGCAGCAAGCAACAGACACCCTGCCTGCAAATGGGAGACTGACCCAGGGCCCCAAGGCACTGCTGACCTTCACAACAGACTTTGGAAGCTTTCACTACGCCAAAGTAAGTTTTTATTTATTACTGCTTGCACGACTTTTCAAAACTGACTATTCTGAACCACTTGTCAAACAGCTGCTTCATTGTAAACTTTCAGCCCATGATCTGATACTCGAAGCTAAAGCTTCTCAGCAAAACTTAGTGCCCCAAAAGGACCTGGGCACAACAGCAAACACCTGCAACCCTCTTGCTCCCCTCACTAGGCACTGCTCTGGGCATTTGTGGGGTTCAACCCCTACACGGGGGAAAGTTTAGCAACGAATGCAGGCCTGCCACTATGCAATGGCTTTTAATGTGCTTTTTGGAGCCCTTCTGATGAACTCACCTAAACTGCAACAGCTGTAGAGGAAAACAAGTAACAAGAGCTATGAAACCACAAGATTGCATATAAGGCGAACGCAGATATTTTTAAGCAGGTAATTCAGCTGGAAAACAGTTGATGTTTTTTTCAACCTGTACAAGAGTTTTACAGCAACCACAGTCATTTGAAAGTGGCTCCACAACAGCCAAAAGCGTGCTAAAAAGGTTATGAGAAGAAGCAATGGCCAGACACAGCCTAGATCCCTAATGTCCGAGAGTTACAATGTTAGTTTTTTCAATCATTATTACCTCAAATAGCCAGCTCGGAGAACAGAGCAATGGACAGCCCACTTTTGCTGAAAAAGAAAATTCGCCCAAAGTTTGTCTTCATTCAAGGAGAAAGGGAAAAGCATTTAAATGTGTAAAAGTATTATTTCTCCCACTCTTGTTTAATAGAAAAAACATGTAATTTAATTGTAAAACCGTGCATATGGACTGTAAACTTAAAATCAGGCCAGAGATAAATGTTATGGTTTGGATATAAACTGAATATTGGTATTTATAATTGAAACGAGGGCATAGCCTTAACTTGTGTCACAGGCAGAAACACTATAATTAAAAACTTTTATGGGGTAATAACTAATTTTGTATTATATGTGCTCTTTAAAGTTCCCACAGCAATGTAAAAGTTTTATTGGGCTCGATGTTATCAGTGTATGCATTTATAAGCATCCACATTATGCAGCGCAAGCTGTTCTCATCATCTTGAGGTCTTTTGTGAGAAGCGGCTCAACTAACGGGACTCGCTGGTCCAGCTTATTTTGCTACACCTGCCACCGAGGAGATAAGCCGGAGCTGTCGAACGCGCGCCCTACGGACAGAAGCCATAGATCACCTAACACGGTTTAAAACAAAACGCACACCGGTAACTGATGCCAGGCAAAAGTAACCTCAGCTCCCCGCACTCGCGACCCGGCGGG
>NW_008238464.1:2042044-2042611 GCF_000691975.1 Corvus brachyrhynchos
GGTGACTCCTCCAGTCAAACACCACACTCACCTCCCGGATCCACCCTGGCAGTCAGGGGAGGGGGGCACCCGTCCCTCTGCCCCTGCCGAGCCAGCAATGCTGTGAGAGCAAGTGGCAGAGGAGACACCTCTTTGGGCTGCACCCTCTGCTCATGCACCCGCTGCCCCAGTTATTGCACCTCCGAGCCAATGCACCCCCCTTATTGCACACCCACTATTACTGCACCCCAAATTCACTGCACCTCTCCAGGTAAGTGCACACCCACTCCAAATTATTGCACATCCCCCAGTTATCGCACATCCCCCGCAGCCCCTGTGTCCCCGCGCCCGGGGGAAGCAGAGGCACCACTTACCATAGAGAGTCCAGGTCCCACTCCTGAAGGAGAGCTAAGTCGAAGCTGTCCATGGTGAGCGATGTCAGCGCCGCCGCGCTGCAACCACACGGCGTCCGGGGCGCATCGTAACTGCACCGCGGGCAGGGCGAGGGCGCGGAGCACCCCCGGCGCCGCCGCCGGCCGCCCTCCGCACACGCGCGGGAGGGGGCGGAGCCCCGCCGCCCCACTCCTC
>NW_008238464.1:2042975-2079991 GCF_000691975.1 Corvus brachyrhynchos
TTGCACCCCGGTGGCGGGGTTTGGCCCGCCGAAGTTGGGTTCGGGGTGGGTTTTTTCCGCTCTCTTCCTCCTCCTCTTCGTTTTCCTCCTCCTCCTCCTCCTTGCCAGGTACCCTGGGGTGGCCCAATAGCACCCCGGCTCACCAGCACCTCACTCGTGTTAAGCACCGTGATGTTTGGCAGAGAAACACTGGGGAGAAATCGTGACATTTATTTTGCGACGGGGCCGTGGCCCTGGTTCTCCGTTCTGGAGTCAGCAGCCCGGGGTGCTCCCAGGGGCTCTCTCCACTGCCCAGGGGTTGGTGTGCGTTAAGGCCTTTTTGCACCAATTCCTTCTTAGATAAACTGCACCTGTGCAAGTCTCCATGTCCATACATGTACACCTAGACCTTCACAGCCGATTAAAAGTCCCTGGATTGCACGAAGCCTTTAAAAAGGAATGATTTCTGGTTAAAAATAAAAGTACCAATCATCAGCATTTGCCACCCAAAGCGAGTAAGATGCCTCGCACTGTCCATCTAGCCTGTGTGAGGCACCGGCTTGTGATATCTGGCCAGCCAGGGGAGGCAGGCGCTTCTGATTTGTAGTTGCTGAATCACATTAAGAGAGGTTAACACACATTAAATACTTTCCAGAATACTGAGCTTTTCAGCTAAGAAGTGAGTAGCTGCCAGAGAAGTGCCATGTCATCGCAGACAGGGAGAAGAAATGTGCAAAATCCGTGATGAAAAGAGGGGGCTATTCATGCAACAGCGCCAACGCGAATATCTGCAGAGCGATCCCACACTGGGAGATCCCTGCTCTTGGAGACCAAGCCAACCCAGCTGGCAGCTGGCTAGGGCACCCTGACGTGCATGACACCCTGGCAGCCCAGAGCAGTGCTCAGGCTCAAGTATTTATGCAGGCTTCTTGTCTGGTTTTGTGACTGTGTGTTATTCCTTCCTGAGTTAGCTTGATTTAATTTAGGGTTGGTAACCCTGCACAGGCTGCAGCGCAGCTTTGGCTGCAGCGTAGGCACACTCCAAGGGAAAGGTTTGAAAACCCGTTGCAGTTTGTACGCCACTTTCGGCAAGTCATCTGAAAGTCCCAAGCCACTTCACAGCTGCTTCTGTTCCCTTGCACAGCCAAGGTGGTGCTGCCTCCTACTGCCAGAAGTCCCCCGACCCTCTGGATGTGGCACATCTTCAGCCTGGAGTGACACACGGGAGCTCGCTCCTGTAACATCTGTCTCCTCAGCTTCCCCAGGGGGATGGAGAAGGATGTGTCCCGGTTGGGAAGACTTGTGGCACCCCCTGCCTAACCAGAGGAAATGAAGATGAAAATGAAAAAAACTCAGGGCAGTTCAGATGCCAGGCTTGGTACAGTATTAATGGACACATAAACCCACCTGAAAACAAGTTTTTTGTCAGCTGGGGTAAAGCTTACCACAGCAGAAGGTTGAGACTGGAAAGCAGGTAACATTCTCAACAAATACATTACTTATGTGTGAAGGAGTGAAGGGCAGCATATTTATGCTGACCTTTTCAAGCCACAGCCTGTGCTGCCTCGCTCTTCTTATTTTAAGGGAGGTTGTGCAACCCCCATTGCAGCATGGCCCCAAGGCAGGCTTAGGCTGCCTTTATGGATTACATCACTAGAAGTGGGACCCCCTTTACATCAGCACTGGAATTGACCCCAGGTCATTGTATAAAGAGCAAGGTGGACTGCAATGCTCACAAGTGGTAGGTCAAGTGTGGAAACTTGGAAGCAAAATTCCATAGGCTAAATTCATCATCCAAACTGAGATCAATAGAAAATGTAAACAAACAGCATGAACAGCACTGAGTGAATTAAATTTCAAAGAGTAATACACAATGATAGGCAGTATGTTTTATGTTTTTAATATGTTTTAACACAAAAAGTTATTATTTTTCTTTTACATTTCTTGCATGTATATCATTATCATGGTGTTCTTTTCTTTCCCATCATGGCCATGATTCTCCTCTCATGCAGAGCAGAGAACATCAAGACTAATTGCATTGAAATTAATGTCAATTCAAAATCCCAGCTGCTTTGCTTATCTGCCATGGTGCTCGATGTTTCCCCTTTGTTCTTCTGACCCTGGTAGCATTTTTGAAACTCCTTGTATGCGAGACCTCACCTACAGGTTAACCTTCCACCCCTAATTTTGCTTCCTCTATGATGTGCCTGGCTGGGCTCCTCTGCTGACTCCTCAGTGTAACACCGTGGTTGGTCCCTGTGGCTGGAGCATCCTCTGTGCTTATTCATCCTGTGTGTCTTATTCATTCAAGTCCTTCCCTCCTGCCAGCCACTGAATAGTAACCTCACCTGCTGCTTTCTTACTTAGAAGTGTCCCATCTATCTCCAGTGGGTTCCATGATTGAAACCGTAACACAGAATTTCAGGACAGTGACGGAAGAAAACCCTTCCCCATTGCCTATTGCGACCAACCCACAGTTTTCCCCTGTCATCCCTTGCTGTGTGACTTGTCAACATATTTTCAACTCCTGTAGGTAATGAAACCTGCCTTTTTATGAAAGCATGGCATTATATAAATAAAAATATGCTGTGTGCTATCTAATCCTGCTTGTTGTACATATATTTTTAATGATTCATATAGACGTTGCTTGCCCCTTCATTGTGCTCTTTCCTCTGTTAACAACTCTTTATTAAGAATAAGCAAGCAACTGTGCCCAGTCAAGCAGACTTTGTAAGAAGAGCCAAAGGCCCAGGAACAATATGTAATTCAAATCCCTCATATAAAGATTGCATGTAACAGGAAAGCTGAACATCATCTTAAAAGTTGACATTTCCCTCTTCTCAGACTCTCTGTCTTAAGCGTGGCATAGCAACTGCCTGAGGAAGAGTAAAGATAATTTTAATGTAACATAAAATAAGGGGGAGGTGAGAAATACTACATTCTTAGTCAACATCCTCTATGCAAAATACCACTATAGTATCTCTTTGGTATGACCTACCTTTAAGACATGAACCCAGCAAGAAATTAATTCTCAGTGAATTCATAAGACCGTAGCTGAATGCTTTCGAAGAAGAGAAGAATTCTGGAAGTGGCTGGTGTAGGAAATGCCTTAGCATTAGTACAGTGTGTCTCAGGAACAAGAATTTTTACATCTTGCCCCACTTGTGACACACCAATGCAGAGTGGTGGGACACAGGCAGAACCTGCTTTTTGCCTGTGAATTTCAGTGGTTGCCTGGGGTAGCCTCACAGCCGTGTATGTGCAGCGTGGTCCAGGATTAGACAGTGCATGTCACATCTTGCGGTTTCAGGGACAAAGTGGGGGCTGTTACATCTCATCACATCTCTTCAGTAAATCCATGCCTGCTCTTGTCCCAACAGTCTAATCCATCAGCAATTCCTTCAGAGGGCACTGCTGCATTGCTTGGCAGGGAGGATTACCAAGCACAGTCACACATTTCTTGGTGTGTGATACACTTCTACCTCTCACTGCAGGGCAGTACTCCCAAGGCAGCTCTGGTAACTGCTCTGAGCCCTTGTATAGGCTGTGACAGGACATATGTGGTTCGTCGATGAGTGTTTGCATAACACCTAGACATGACTCTCTTCCATGAGAAGAAAAGCCAAGAAGCATTAGTTAGTCTTGCTTTAGCATCTCATCACCATTCTGAGTAGTACTTACTTCTGCTGGGCACCAGCTCCACAGGGGCAAGATCCTAAATTAGAGCTAGTTTTGCAGAATCAGTCCCTCAGTGCTTTAGGATGAGTTTTGTTTTTCCAGGGGTCTCTAAAGTAGTCTAATGAGTATACTTTATAATAGGCTTGCTATTTAAATTCAAATACAGTGTTCCACTGCAGATACTTACACACTTAAGTGAAAAGAGTTTTCAATGTAGTGGTTTTTCATAACCTCATAGTTTACAGCAAAGGCAAACCCACTGGTCTAGCCACCTGTATATCACTGCCTGTCCAGTGTCACTATTCTTCCCATATTGAGCTCAGTAACTTGCAGTTTGAGCAGTTGCACAGTCCATAGTTTAGTACTCTTAACATAATAAAATGTACATTTGTAAACAATTTTTCTCTCTAAATAATTTTACTTTCTCCCTGTATCTATATATCTTCAACCTGATTATGTTTCATTAAATCAGTGCTAAGTTCCAGCACAATGTCTGGTTGCTTCAGCAGAGAGTGAAATGAGCTCTGAATTGTGCTTCCCTATTTATTTAAACTTGCAGTCTGCTTTGAAATTCCTTAGGATGAAAGTTGTATTTATGTCTGATCGCTAACATATGCCTAACCTTGACTCTGACTCCGCAGGTGTAAGTGGTCCTTGATTCTATGCTCTTATACACCCCTTTATTGCATTATTGTATGTTGTATTCGTTAGGTGACTCTTCTCTAGTCACTACAAAAGATGCCAAAAATATTGTGAATGATTTCTCTCCTGATGCAGCCTATTTATACACTGTAGCTTCTGAGATTTGATAAGACCAGAGTGTAATATGGCATGGATACAGATTCTGTCAAAGTTAAGTTAACACAACATATTTCATCGCTCTCCCACTTAACATGCATAATACACAAATGGTTTCAAGCTATCACTCTTTTAAAGAAGCAAAATATATGGATTTAATTTTTAATGATTTAACTTGGTAATTAATCCAAATTATTAGTTAACAATAGCTAAAACAGAGAACTATAATGGATTCTCTGGATAATGAAAATATTTATTATTTTAATAAGGTGCATGGCTGGAAGTCTAAGTCAAGTCTTAGTCTACTGGCCACATATTGCTCTTGATTCACACATAATACCCCTACAGAGGTAGGTGGATGGCTGTGTCCCCAAACAAAGAAATATAAATTGCTGTTTCCAAGTATTGATGACAACATCTATCATGTCAGTTGCAAAATTGATCCGTCTTAAATTATAAACCACGCTGAAGGAATTATGCCAATTAGAGAGACACAGATTTTATTTCCTCTTGTTTTTCTCTTTCCTATAGTTTTTTTACCCACACAAAAGGTTTTGAGACCTATTTATATTATCAAAGTCTTTTTGTCACCTGAGCCCCAAGGAAAGATTTAAAAAGAAAATGTAATTGCTGAACAGAAGTGCTGTGAGGGCTGTTTCAGGCTCAGGGGAGGGGAAGGTCAAGTTTTTAACCTGGAAACAAAAGGACTGAACCCAATGCTATGAGTGGGCTTTCCCTGGGGTCCAGATCGAACAAAGCCCTTTTGCTGGATGGTGGCTTTTTGGCGATGGGGAGGGCACGACCTGCTGGCAATGAGCACGGCAGGTACACGCCACCCTCCAAACCAGAGCCCGCCGAGGGGTCTGCAGGTTGGGGTCAGGCACAACGGGCGTGGGGGCAGCAAAGAGGGTGTCCCCAGTGACAGCTCCCAATTACACATGCCAGCCAGTCACCCCCCAACAGATGTCAGGGGCCATCTCACAAAGTGGCCAAGGGATCAGTGGATGGACACTCAAGCTGGTCACGGCTGCTGGCAGCACACAATGCCCCTTGGACCCAAAAGAGAAAGGTTATTAACCTATCCCTCATCTTTCCTCCAAAGATTTCTGAATTTGTGAGTGGTGTCAGGTTCTGTTAAGCGATTACTACCTATTTCCTTTTGTCTTACATTTGTGCCTTGTAAACGACTTTAATAAATGCCATAATTACAATTCTCAGTGGCTGCAGCAGTTTAAGGTTGCATCTTTTCAGAATATCTCTTGGAGCAGTGGCTCCCTGAAGAAAACCTCCGCGTGACCGAGGTTGCTGCCTGGCAGCCTTCGTTGAACAGAGACAAGCTGGAGACAAAGGCAGTGGTGCACAGCACAATCCCTGCCTGCCTCCACACTGTGCCAGAGGCTGTGCTTGTTCCACTGCCTGCACTTCACAGGCAAGCCCTGAGCAGTGCCAGTGCTGAAAAATCTGAGAAGGATTACAGTGACACAAAAAATATATATATACCTGTGTGTGTGTATATATATATACAAACGGATTTATTTGGGATAATTGCATTTGCAAACCAAAACAAGGAGGAGGCAGGTGATCCTTGCTGAACAAAAACAGAGACTTGTGTGTTCTTTCTGGGGATCTCCAATGCTGCTGTGAGCTGGGGTTATGTACCAGCAGCCAGGACCTGCTGTGGAGCATGAGTTGGGAATGGAGTTACAGCCAACATGACATTCCTGTGCTGGCTAGTTGTGGTCCCCAGGTCATCTTCTCTGGCATCTGAAACAGGTTGTCCCTTCTTGCTGTCCTAGACAGGTCACCCAAACTGGGCTTGGAGGTTGCTACCTACTCTTCTCCAAAGCTAAGCAAAGATGCTCAGCTTGGGAGGCAGGTCCTTTGCTTCCTGCTCCTTGCCTTTCACGGCAAAAGTTTATTAGAAAGGAAATAGCCCAGCATCATCACCTGGGAGGTGTGGATGTGGACTTCCCAAGGAGGTTACTCTTAGAAAGGGACATCTAATAGTGAGGAACAAGAGATGACAGTGGTAATGATCTGCCTGGGTGACAAGGTGACTATTCAGAAACAGCAGGCACTTAAAAGAAAACTCCGCAGTTCAAGGAGGGATCCTTTCATCACTGGTAACATCTCAGGAGGTGACAAAGGACTTGCCATGGGTGCAAGTCAACCTATCATTGCCATGTGGAAGTGTGTTCTCTGCCTTCCTCTAGCAGCCAGAGGTTCTGGTCAGTCCTTGGGCCTGCAAGATTCCTGTTTGGATCCAGGGTGGCCCATCCAACCTTCCCTCACTAATTAGATACTTGATGAACTCTGTGATCACCAAAGCCCCAGCAAATGACTCTCAGCTGAAGCCCTTATTTCTGGGCTACCAGGAGCACCATGCAGGGGAATGTTTTGTTTCAAGCAAAGGTGTTTAAAGCATTATTTCTGGATGTGTTTGTGGGTTTTTAACGTACAAAAGGTTGTGTATCAAAGTTAAAGGTCATGGACCTTAGAGAAATTAAAATGATTCTTTGAAAAGAGGTTAAATGCATTTAAAATTTATGAGTGTGCACCCATGCAAATTGGAAAAGGAAATTAAACTATATCTGCAGAAAAGGAAAAATAAATCTAGTTACATATGATGTAATTTAAAAAATCAACTGTAGCTTTGAATGATGTCTGGACAAAGGGATAAGGTAATGCTGAGGAAGGCTTTATATTTGGGCTTAAAAAGCCACATGGGGCCACAGGGAAAAAGGGTTTGCAATATACGTGTATACCCATTATGAAGAGTTGCCATGGAATGAAAATTTTCTAGCTGACTTTCAGCTAAGAGAGAAAGATAAAAAAACAGAGAGAGCAAGTACAGTTTTTTCAACCTCATCAGTGTTTTCTGCACCACTAGATCTCTGCTCCACAAAACTGGTTTGAAAACCTACACACCGATATTTTTTCCTAAGTCTGGTTGGTATTTGTTGATCTCTATTTCCTATGCTGTGCAAAATAAACTTCTAGTCAAAATAACTGGGCTGAGAACAAAGACGGAAATGATGAGAAATGTAAAGCAGAAGGAAACAATTTGTGTGGGTATTTCAGGGAGATACAGAAAACAACAAGAGTAATTCACAATATTTTCCTTTAAACTAAAGGCAGAAGCTGTCTGTGTTTCAAGCCTGGCATGGCACAGTGCGCTGCAATCTGTCTGCCACATTAAAAGAGCCGGTGATCTCAGCTCAATTTCTCGCGAGGAGGCACTCGCCGAGCAGTGCCGAACAATTGGGTCCCTGGGTAATAATTTTATTGGCAAGGCCAAGAAGGGAACGGCCGTGGAATTAATATTGCTGCACTGTGCTGTTCCAATTCTGAGGGCGAGAGAGGACTTTGCTTTATAATGCTGACACCGCAAATCCCTTAATGAGCACTAAATTCACTTAACAAAATTCTAACCCCCTCAGATTTCTGATGTAGCTTAGCATGTCAGCTGTATCTTGGAGTTTTCTGTGTTTCGCTGGTTTATGCCATCAGCCTGAGCATCCATAAAGCCTATATTCCTTTTTTATTCACTCTACCTGTTTATTCCTTAGTATATTTACCCTTTTATTAAGAGCTTCCACATGGTTAAGACTTGTTCAAGTATAAGCTCAACAGGAAGCATTTTCCTTTATACTGTAATAACTCTATATTGTTGCCTAGAGGGTGACAGAAAGTAACGTAAGATTCATAAAAATATAACTGTCTGAGCCAAGTAGATAGAATTATGGTAAGCATTAACCAAAGTGTATTTCTGTGTCCTATAGGGTGAAATCAGAACATCTTAATGTTTTCTTTCTTGGGTCACATAATTCTGCAAAAGTACACCAAGAGAAATGCCAGACTGCTTCTGCTTGATTGTTACATTCTGTACCAGCCTTTCAAACAGGTTTGCAAATAAAATTACTTTATTTCATTATGTGTCATTTTACATTTTGCTCATGCATCACCCCACTGAGACCATTTGGTTTAAGACACTTTTTTTCGTAAGCTATAAGCAACTGGAATTTTAAACTCATTTAAACTGTATTCAGGATGCTTCTAGTATCCCCTTTTCAAGTTTAACCATTAAATGAGTACAGCCTTAGAAAAAGAAAACTGCATGCCTTATCTTTATCAATTTTTTATCCAAGTAATAGCAAAAAATTCCAAACCTCCAAAAGGCACACTGCTGGAGAAATATTAGCCCTATTGGTACCAGCATGATGGTTTATGAACACAGCATTTTTGGTTCGTTTTCTTTAAATTGGATGAGGGAAGTGTAAGCATGCTAGCTTTCCCTTCCAAGCCAAGGGGGGTGAAATAGCCCATACATCTCTCAGTCTCCTACAGTGAGGACATGGCTGAGCCGTGTGCTCCAGATCACTATGCTCTTTTCTTCTGAAAGAGGGGGTCAGCATTTTGGAACTGAAATCCAGTAAAGCCATATGTTCTGTGTCAGCAGCTAGACCAGTTCCATTAGCATCAGCAATAAGCTTTTTGATAATGTCTTACCGTGCTGCAGAAGAGCTACCCGTGTAGAGCAGCTGTCTCCTGCAAAGAGGAAGAAAAATTATAGTAGCAGCAGGATAAACACCACAGGCAAAGTCATGAAGGTGATATTTGTTAGCAGTTGCATGTTGAGAAAGAAACCTGGCACCTGAGTGACTGAAGGAATAAAGGATGAGATGGTCTATTATAGTATTATCATTATTTCATTTCAATATTTAGTCAAATTAGCAAGTCTTAAATAAGATGGAACCAGGTAGAGTTGTGTTGAGGAGACAGGTCGGAATTGAAAAGTCTAGGTCATTTTTCACATCTCTAGATTTGACAGTTCTGATGTTTTCCTAGTTCTGGTTGCCTGGTAATAATTTAATACTTTTATTTCTATATTTACCTTATTTCTTAAAAAGCCAAGAGGTGGAGGTATGTTGACAGACTAGAAGAGGAAGCTATTATTAATTAAAATTATTTTAAGTCTAAGATTAAAATAGTGCTCTTGCATATAAATTTGCTTCAATGAGCTGGACCAGCTCTAATGTTAAATCACTGCAGAAATTAGGAAATGTATCAAAGACAGTAACTGGGGACTAGATGGTGCCACTGTTGGATGGTGGAGATTCTGTTTTCCCTATACCCTTCCTGTGTCCACATGCACCTTAGATGCCAGTAGGTAAGTGTGCATTTCTGCTATAAATTACCTTCTTTCTCTTAAAAGAGATGAGTCCAAAGTCCATGAAAATCAGTGAAAATTTCTGAACTAGCTTGAGTACAAGTTGGACCAGGCCCAGAAAGAAACATAGCATGGAAATCTGGGATGCAGTGGTTATCTCTGTTGTTTGCTGGTAGAGCTGGAAGGGAAATCTTGTGAAGCATCATGCAGCCTGCTCTTCATTATGTCTAACTAAAACATGCATTCACTATCAGAGAGCCTCTGAACAAATCTAGTTTCATCTGAAAAATCAAGCAAGGAGTAAAAAAAGCTACAATGGAAGACAGCAAGATATTAATGAAGTTTTTCTAATTTATATTGTTACTCCATAATCACAGTGAGTGGTGGCAGTCTTGTATTCCCAAGTATTCAAATTAAATTTTAATACTGACCACTATCAACCCAGCTTATGAAAAGCCACTTCCATCTGCTTGGTGACCTGAGTAGGAAGAACGATGGCAATCTCTGCTACAACAAGCAGAGCCCCTTGCATGGAGTGCAACAGCCAAGGAGGGAGGTTCCCATTAGGGTTTATATATATCCCTGCAGCAGCAGTGTGAAAGGCACATTCCTCTCCTGAGCCAGAGGGGGGGGCTATGCCTGGCCCATGCTGTGCTGAGACACTGGTCAGCAGAGGGACCATTATGGCTAAATCCAGGGCCAGGATCTGCTGATTTTCAGCAAAGTCTACCATGACTTACGTCAGCTGCTCGTGATCCCCAGGTGACCACCCAGATCTTGGAGGAAGTGGTCTAGGACTTCTCCATCCTGTCCTTCTTATAATAAAACACTACACTGAAGTGAGGTGACTTTTCTTCTTTCCTCTCCTGTAAATGAGTGGAGTTTGTCCGTGGGAGGGGAATTGGAGGGTGGGAGGGAATCCAAGCAGTACGATCCTGGATCTTAACTCCTGCACACCCAGTGGTAAAGATACAGAAATCTGGAGGCAACATGCAGTCTGCCAGACTTGGTAGAGTAGGGCTGCAGAGACCTGAGGCTCACAAGGCTTCTGCAGTGCCAGCTTCTCAAAGAGCAAATGGAGAGGATAAAACTATCCTTGCTCCTGGTGTGACATCCCTCATGACTATCTTCTTCAGCAGAAGTGATCTGTATTCCCACATGGACTGCAGGGCAAGCTATGAAATAAGCCAGAAAAAATCTGAATGAGATGGCAGAGCAGCAGAAAACACTGACAAATGTACCACACAGCAGAGCTGTCAGCAAGAGGTTTGCCTGCTGTTGCAGGACTGCCTTTTTCTCCAGCACCGCACCCAGATGCCCAGGCAAGTTTAAAAACCAGGAAAAACATTAAATCCTGACAATGCTGACAAAATGGAGGAGTTAATATTGAGTATCACAGGGACTGACTCTTAGTTCATGCAGGAGCACACATGAAGTAGTTCAACTGAGTTACACCAGAATATTCCTGCTCTTCTTGTACAGACAAGAGCTGATGAAGACCTTACAGAAATGCATATAGACGTTACAGATATGTAGATCTGGTTTTATGTATAACCATTATATTGGTGTGATGACTAGAGGGGCAGCCTCTTCTGCCCTGGGTCTTTCTGTTTCAGCTACCAGTAGAGAAGGCACAGCTCTCCACGATGGAGAGATGTGAGATAGCAGTGTAATCTTCACATTTGTGACCACAAAGTCATGATGCAAGGCAAGAACCAAAGACTTTGCTGCTCCCCTCCTTCCTTTCTTCGAGGACAGCTGGGACAAGAGACTTGATGGGATTTGTAAGAGCCTCAGCTATCATTTTGTAAGCAGAGAAGTGTATCCCACAAACTGTTTATTTGTATGACTGCAGAGGAAGAAGAGGATTTGCCCCAAATGCCTTCTTATTTATGTTCTCTTCTAACTGTTTTATTATGCCTAATTTGTCATCCTTAGAGGATGCCTCTTATCATGTGCAAATTCTTTTTAAATTATTATACTGACACAGAAATAATAGATGCCTGATTTACATTGTAATCTTCAGTAAGAGGGATATTTGTATTTTTGAAAGTGTTATGATTTTAGTTGCTTCTCAGTGGGGTTTTTTGGCTCATGTTATTATATTGCAGCATACAGAAATGAAAGGGAGTTCAGGCATTCATTAGAGATACCTCACGATGAGATCCCAAAATCCTAGTCCCCAAATCCTAGTACCTGCCTAGGACACTGCAGTCATCAGTACAGCCAGTAAACCATTAAAAAGCTCTTAAGTAAATAATGACTGCAGTGATGATATAGTGGGGAAAGGAGTAAAATTTCAATTCACTAGAGTTAATAGTGATAGGCTCTATTTTCTAAACAAAGATTACTACCCATTCTCTGGAGCACACATACACTTAATACTCAACTGCAACATTAAAGCTGAGATAAGGAGGTAGATACTACTCACAGCAGGGAGCTCTGTACAATGCAGCATTCACAGATGAGCTTCCACCATACTGTTTAAACCCTGGGCTTTGGCACTAGTGTTTAAGCCAAGAAAACAGATCAGGCCACCTCCACCGCCTAAGCGAACCTCAGCCCACTTCGCACTGCAGAGCTCTGGCTCTGAGGAAGTTCTCACCTCTCCTGGAGCAAACCCAGCTAATGGCTGCTCAGAAAAGCACCTTCTTTTTTTTATCTCACAGCAACATTTAAAATATGTCTTTCTCAGGTGAGGTTGCCTACGTGAATTTGCAAAGGAAGGTTATCAGGGCCCTACCCAATTCCATGTGCTGCCAAGGTCAGTATTGGGAGGGAGGACCTGTATTCTTCTTTATGATGTTCAATGTCATTCTGTGTGCTGAGCTGTTTTTTCACCTTAGGGAAGGAGAAATTTATGTGGGGAAATTAAACTCATTTAGAAACACCTTCTTTTTTACCACAGGATCTACAATTTTCCTGGCAGAAAATGCATTCTCTTCCTACAAGTGAAAACAATCTAGAAGAGCAAGGGCCAGAACTGGTAATTTAAGATCAAATTAAAGGGCAAATAGTAAAGTTTCATTAATACTCCTCCTACTAACCACTGACCCTGCTGTGCCTCTCCTTCTGCATGACAGAACAGTATGGGATGCCAAGGACAGGAATCCCATCTCTTTTTCTCCATCAGGAGATGCATTACATTAAAAAAACAGCAGCAGTTTCATTTTCACTACAAAAAAAATCTCTTTTTATCATTCATATAGTTACTTAATGTCCCTCCTTTATAGGCCAGCCTTCAGAATAATGGCACAAATTATTTTACTGGCTATCTGACTGTCATTCTCTTTAACACAGTCTGTGGTTTGCTAGTTGATGATAGCTTAAGCGGAATTTAATTGGTAACATATTGTCAGCTGAATTAGAGGCCATATGATGCAGATTTAAACCTTGGTAATTTTTGCATAAAGAACAATCTGTCAACAAATCACAGCAAGAAAAACAGCCATAAATCAGTTTGTCAGCTTTATTAGTAAATGCAGAAGTTTTGTTGTCTGGTTCGACTAGAGCCTCTCTTTCCTAGCAGACAGAAAATGTTTCTCTAAGTGCAGGTTACTTTGCAGGTGTGCAGATTTTATGCTTGCCATGCACAGGGATGTACATGAACATACACAGGGGCGTATGCAATTGCAGAGAACTGCAGCTAATGACCTAGGCAGCTCTTCCAGCCCTGTCTTCCTGAGTAGATCAAACTGCAGCACCACACGTAGATGCGCTGTACAGTCACATCTGCATTTATTTAACTGTGTAAGCTGAGGCTGCATTCAGAGGAGGACATTGCACTTTCTCAGTGCCTCTGTGCTTGTGCTGACTGATTTTGCGTTATTATGCTTCTCCTGATAGATTAACTGTTTTTTCCTCCAAAGGTACATGATAAAACTTTGCTAGCTCGGAGATGGGGTATTGACACTGTCTTTTTTTCTGGAATCATGCAATTCTGAAGTTGTCTTTCCAAATATGATGATATTCCTCCCTGTAGAACATTCCCCTAGGATGGATTGTATCACAAGTAATGGAGCTGGCTCCATGGCACAATGAAGAGTTAGCTTTATCTTGCAAGCCAGATGAAGTGCAGAGAAGGATGAGTTTGTCCATAAGGCCTCGAGGAGAGAGAGTGTCCCCCACCACCATCCTCCAGACAGTGTTTCTGGAGGTTGCAGAAACACAGCATGGGGCCAGATCTCCCAGGAGGCCCTTCTCAGGGGTGTCAGGAAGGGACCCTGTAAATCACCAGGCAGATTCCCCTTATTTTTGGGTTAATACCCCCTATCAGGTATACATGTACACCCCATCCCTCTCCCCCCCTGTACATCTACTGACACCAGTCATCCTCTGACACTAACCTACATCTGCTAAGCAGAAGCTGTCCTCTACCATACAGGTGCACGGGGCTCTCCCTCTTGGTTTGTGTCTAACAGGATTAATTTTTCTTAATCATCAAGAATTTGTAAAGTAAGAGAAGGCAAGGCACTAATTGAACAGATATCCAGTGGGCATCATTATGAAAAAGATGGGAAATCACAAAAAAGTACCCCATTAATATTTTATTTGAAAGGTTGCCTTATGTATTGCAATTACCCTTGGGTGACAGAGACTGGCAGAGCATGTCTATCACTCACGATAAGGATTGCAGGATGGTCTGCAGCATCCTTCATGAGCGTGATATAAGGTGCTGTAGTTGTTACAGCAGCAGAATGTTCCTGTGCAGTAACAAATATACTGTTCACAGACATGCACATAATTAAAACGACGCTCGCTGGCTTGCTAGCACCGTTTGCCAAAGAATAAGTTGCATGCAAGTGGATTTGCATACAAATGAGATACTGTCAGAACAATAATGGGACTTTGATAAGACCACATACTCATGTCATTAAGTCACTTCAGTAGCTAAGGAATATTTAGTTGGCATTAAATGAGGATAAAAGTTGATCCCTTCCCCTTCCCCCCAAATTAAAACAAAAGCCGACAAGGTACATCCAGTTAAAAATTCCAGGACATTTTTAAATTGAAAAGATTCTGCTGTTAGTGCCACCTTTTAAAAGTTTTGTGATGTACTGTGAAGTGAGAATTGTAATTTTAACACAGAAATTAAACCTTTTTATTGTTAAAAGCTATTGTCACTGAGACTCCATGTCACCTGCCTGCTTGGTAAACACAGCTGTAGTATAGGGTGGGATTTTTTAAAATAAATAGAACTTTTAAACAAAGACATTTAAATTTATGCTTATATTTAGTTTTATGCTTAAGTGTAATAAAATCAGAAGAGATTAAACACCTACTCAAATCTTCCAATGAATCAAGAGTCTCTGAATCCTCCTATTTTTTGCTGTACTCAGAGACCTCTCGTAAATCTCTGAACTTTGGACTTTATCCAGCCATGCTGAAATCAATGGGATTTTTTCCGTTGACTTCAGTGAAAACAGGTCCTTTGGGAACAGTTTGAACTGAGATGTAATGCTCTACTTAGCTGCTAAAAAATCCTCAAAACCTTTTGGAAGACCATCTTATGGTAATCTCAAGGTCTGTACATCCTATGTGTTCTGTAAGTTAACAGCCTTACAGTTATGTATGTAAATATGTAAATAATCAGAGGACAAGTTAAACAGTGAAGTAAGAAGTTTACAAAGGAGAAGTCAAGCCATTAAAATAGTGTTTTGATGATGGTGGGAGACCTGCTACCCTGTATTGCTGGAAATGGTCTTGCAAATTTTCTAACTTCTTTCCTAACTTGAAAAATGGTGCAGGAGTCACTCAGAGGAGGATAAAAATTAATATTAATGATTTCATTTTGACAGGAATGAACTCATTACCATGCACATTTCCAACGTTTTTCAACAGTTAATTTTAGTTGCTGAAAAAGACCTCTCTTGCTAAGAGACAATATGGTAATTTCACATTAAAAACTGTGTATTAAGAAGTCTTTCTTTTCCAAAGTTACAAGCTTGACAGGGTTTTATAAACCACACTGAGCACCTCACAAACTTTCAATCACACATTATGTGAGGACTAAAAAATCCAAAATTAAAATCAGTTGCCTGATTCATTTTCTGTAATGTGTAATTTTTTTTTTTTAGGTACTGCTATTATGACAAAACAACTAAGACATATGGAAGAAATATATTGGCCCGTAAGATTTTCTAGATTTTTTTTTAAGAAAGAAAATACAACGTTATGGTATAATAACTGTCACTCCCAGTGATAGAAGGTATACTCTTTTATTTACAGGTAGATGAATTAACAGCTATAAAAACTAAAAAGTAGCTGATATAAGATGAATTTATATTAAGATAAATGTGTTTATTTAAACTCTGACACAATGATTCTTGGACAATCACTTTTATGGTTAGCTAGAAAAACCTGTATTTGGATGTTAGTGGGATTAAGGAGTCCTGAGAAGCTGTGGGTGATGCACGAGATGTAGTTCTCCCCTTTTTGCTCAAGAGAAACAAACTCACCTGATGATTCTGAAGGTTTTGAAACAGTGCCACTAACAAATTGGCTATTTTAATCTGTAAAATCTTCCAAAGGAGTTTTCAACACTTTTGGAGGGCACAGCATGAAACCTTCCCTTGTTTGCTCTACTTTCACCAGGGCAGTGATAAGGGGTGGAAGAACACACCAAGCAATGGGGTTCACTCCTCCATCCCAAGTTGCACCCCCTCCCCAGCCCTGGTGCCCATCCTCCTGCAGCTTTGCCTTCTCAAAATCTCTGCTGTGTAACTCTTCACTTGCAGACCCTGGGGCAAGCATTGCAGGAGCCCTCTTGGTGCTGCATGTGAGCTCTGTGCTGATAAACAAGGCAAATAACTCTCTCCCAGTGCTGTCAAAACGACAAAACACACGGCCCGCAAAACAAAGGATATTGCCTTTATTTCCTTCCATTCTAATCTTCTTCAGGGCTATTTGTAACAATAGTAGGCATAACGCTGCCAAATGCAAATGTGATTTCCAAGTCGGAGTTCCTTTCAGAAAATGGATTAGTTCAATTTTCCAGATGTCAGACAGGTGTGCAGTTAAGTATACACTGGAATTCACTTTTGGTGATTAACACTCGTAATGACTATTTGGCTATGACAATCAAAACCTACCATCTATTTTTCTAGTACATTTGCTTCACTTATAGACACTAGCCAAATCCAAGATCAGCTGGAAGGAAATTAAGAACCGATTTATTATGCTTGCGCTATTTGTACAACATTCATCATCACTAGAAGAAAGTTACTGCAAAAAGCAAGGGTAAAGAGTTTTAACACCAGTACAGAAAGAAATGAAGATGTGTCATTCAATTACCTGTGGTATTGTTGGGAAAAAGTTGAAAGAAAATGCAATCAAAATTTCCCCATATTGTTTGCATCCCTTGACCCTTTGCTCTGCAGAAGTCACTTCCAGAGCAATCCTACCTCCAACTCTACAAAAATTCCTCACTCCCCCCCAAAAAACCCCAGCATCTGCCAGTGGCTTGGAATTTTACAGGTCAGTATCTTTGAAAGGTTGCTCTTGCAATGGAAAGCAAAAATAGTAAAAGAAGTTTCTGTAACAGCTTCTCTGACAAAGCAATTCTTGCTTGTGCTGGCTTCTCACTCTACATTTTGAATGGGCTGAAAGTGGGCAGAGGAATTACAGGTCAGGACTGTAGTTCTCTCTCACGAAGAGCTGATCACACTGCTAAAATGTCTGCTTCCATATCAAAGATACCATTCAACCCAAAGTGTTCACTTCTAAGCATCTCTGCATACCTTCGTAATTCTGGATTGACTTACCACAGGTTATAACTCTTCCAGAAACTGATTCATCTTTATGAGCTAAAAGCAAATCATGTGGAAAAGCAGCTCTATGTGGCCTTGATGTAGCAATAGACTTGGTTTCAAAGGTGCTGCTGATGTACTTGAAGCCATGCAAATGCTATGTCATATGTGGGAGAGTCTAGTGCTGTGGTTTATCTGTTGTAGTGCTGGTATTGATCCCTAAAGTATTGTTTATTCATTGCTGGTTAATTAGGTGCTGTTAATAAATCAGTAAGCTTCTTTGATCATGATTTGATTTTTCTGCAGCAGACATAATCTATCTTCAGCTGTTGTGGATAGGCAGCAAGGTTGTGACCACTCTGTGCAGCCAGAGAAAAGAAGTGTGCTATAGCCGCTGCTGAGAATTTTCAGTGTCATAAAGCAATTCTCCATCCTAACAGCAAAGTGAGGGTGAAAAACTTAGATTTTATAAGTATACACAAGGAGAAACCAGGAATTAATGGGGGTCAGTTTGGCTTGATAAGTATGGCAAGTATTTTTCCAGGCTTATTAAGATTACTGAGATCCTGCTGAGTCTGTCAGCCCCACACAGTTTTAAATCTGCTTCCAGTTCCAGGCAAGCATCTTCCTTGGACACTTTCTTGCGTGCTTCTCTCTTTCACAAACACACCTACACAACATCTTGCTAGTTGTTAAGCTTCAACAGCCCTTTTTGAGCTTTTAGAGTGCTGTTCTATTTTGTGGATGCCAAAATACCTTAACTTGACCCAGTCCCTCAGTTGGTCCTTTTAACATCACCCTACTGACATTTTAACAAGGACCTTTGTATCAAGACCAAGTAAAGACTGCTGGATGTGGTTGTTCCACTCTGCAAATTTTGTGCCCAGGTACTGCAGTATTCTTTTTTAAAAAGTATACCTTTTTATTCAATGAACAGGTTTGAGACTTACACCTGACAAAATACCATATGTAGCTAAAAGAAAAAAAACAGTGGAGTTTCCTTTTCCTATTGAAAGTAGACCTTATAAAATAATCTCTTCAGCTATTTTTCACTCATTTTTGTTAATTTTTAGGTTATTGTCAGATGAAACATGCACTAGTTCTTTTCTGAGTCAGGCTCTGTGAGGGTGAATTAGTGTAGGTGGAACCAATAATAACTCCAGGGAACACTATGAAAGCCATATCATATAAAGGTGCCTCAACACCTCTGGAGATACATTCTGTGTCAGATCTCCTTCATTATTGTTGCTTCTTTGAGTACCACAAGCAAAACTGGGCCTAGAGGAGCCTCTCCTGTCACAGCACCGGCTCGTCTTAACCTCAGCTCAAAGTACTGCACAGCATTTGAGACCTGTGCTGGCCCAGATCTCAGTGGCTGGCCCAAACTGGCAGAACTCAGAGGTACCAGAACGACCTCAAATCTAACAAATTCGGGGCTCACAGAGAAAATGGATTCCCTCTGTCAAACACTTGAAAAGATGGGCAAAGGTCTCAGGGATCTTGAGAGAGAATGGAAGCTTGACCACTTTTCCCAGCCATGTTTGAGAGGTGCAGTAAAAGACAGCGAAAGTCTCGCTACGACCTTTCCTTGCATGGTACACCATGAGCCCTGTGCCTGCAGTGTCTCCACTAAGATTACCACATGAATTCAGCTGCTTTCCAAACAAAATGCTCTATTGGGTTGAGATTGCCTCTGGTAAAGTACAGGAAGCCCTAGCAAACCAAGCTGTGGCTCCATAATATCTTCTGAAAACATGATGGATATTGCATTGATTTACAGACTGTTTTTCAGTCTGTGAGCGGACATAGTACTATGAACAGTGATCTTAGGTATCTTTTCCAACCTAAATGATTCTATTATTCTATGTGTGAGGGGAAGGAGAAGAAGCTGGGTAGGAAAGATGGAAAGGGAAAGCAAAATTATGAAATAAATTTGTTTAGCATTTAAATATCATAGTGATGATAAATATAACCTCAACAGGAGAAGCCCATGGGGCTCTTGGAGTATTTTAGGGTGTGAACCCACTTAAATGGTTCATTGGAATGTATTCCCAAATTTGTTTACTTCTTTAGCAAAGAAAAGCAATACCAAATACTGAGAGGTTTTTATGAAGTCAAGTAATTGAAAGAAGAGTTCATTGTACAAGTTGAGCCAGTTATAATCTTGAACCACAATGGTGAAGCCAGTGATAATTAGCCAGAGAAGGGAGTCATCAGGCCAATTTTACATCTCAAAGAGCTACAGTATAATACCATGAACAATAAAGAAAAATAACTTTATAAGCTTTGCAAGATTCTGAAATATTTGGGATTTGGCACTGTGGCTTTGTTGTTTTGGTTTGGATTTTCTAGGTTTTTTTGAAATTGCACTGACTTTCTCTCATTGAAATCAACTTTTTCACTGACTTTCCTGGAAGTTTAATCTTGGCAGTTACAATTCTTGTGAAAATGTTGGAAAACAATTAATCTATGAAGCAGCAAGGCACAGAAAGAGACTATGAAAATGTAACTGTTCTATGCTACTCTTTACTACTGTTTGGTAAATAACTTCCAAAGATACAGGAAATGTTTTGGTGTTTCCAGTTGAAGTTTAAAAATTAATCTATTAACTAAGGAAGGTAATACATATTTTCATTTTTAAATGGTTCATACATATATAGATATAAAAATGATTTGAATTGTTACATATATGACAGACTGAAATCTCTATCTCTCTCAGTATATATGTGTTTCCCCTTCTAAAGTAAGCAAACAATAGCAAGACTCTATTTGATGGTATGATTATTCAAATTCAGGCATGTTTTTCCAACGCTGCATATGTTTTGGAATAGTCTTATTTAGGTACAGATCTGATTTTCAAAACATTTATTATACTCTTTTGCATCAAATATTTTTAGAAAAGGAAAAGCCCCTGCGCTGAACTATGATCAAATGAAAATGCCAATACTGGTGTTACCATTCAAAGTTGTTTTGCATTGGAAAGTGCAACAGCTTTTTCCTCTGTTTTTCCATCAGGGAAGCTCTTTTTGTAAGATCTCACATTCATTCAAAAGCATCGTTCAGACACACTAGCTGGCTGACCCAACACCCCATTTACTTTAAAAAAAAAGTGGTTTTATGCTTGTTTCTGTAGCTTGGCTTTAAGTCTTTATCACTTTGCTCTCTTCATCCTATTGGTTTATTCAACCTGACAAACCTTCGGGTTTTTTTTCCCTTTGATTCAGTACAGTTGAGAAAACCCTCTTACGGTGTGTCAATTTTAATATTTGACTTCACCAATACACAAACGAGTATTATCAAGGTCTGCCTTTGGGGAAGGAGCAAATGCAGTTGTTGATGCTGTACCACACAGTGCTTGTAGCAGCCTCTGGGTAGCTCAGCTCAGGCTGATGAACTTACCTGCTCCCTCCGACTACTCGTTTCTTTCTCTCCTTCACCCTCCTCCTCGTCTTCTTTCTGACAAGACTTCATGCTGCTGCCTCAGTGATCTGGGACTTGTTCTGGTCTCATAGAAAGGTTTATGGACCAATAAATGTCTGGAATACTTTCTGAAATCCTTTCCCACCAGCCTCCGAAGTGAACTAACAATGCACTGGATAGAAAATCTCAAAAACTAATTTTAAAAAAGGGAGGTTCAGAGTATTTCTTTTCACTACTTGTTGTGTCTAGTAATTGACCAGAGATGGAATTTTCCTTACTTTTATCTTCATTCATGAAAACTGAATTTTAGAAGCACTTAACTTGCCGATTCCCATGGGTAGAAGGGGGTGGAGTCATTTTGATGCCTCAGAACATAGGGGCTGGTCCAGCTTGAGCCAGGTTTCCAAAAACCAAGGAGTTTAAACTTCCCAGTGAGCACTAAAAAATTTCCTCTAACATAAATAGGGACAACAAGACTTAGTACCCAGGGGGAGGATACATTAAGCAGAGCTTTTTTTTTCCCCTTGAAATTGTGATGTGAAGAGCACTGTAGAAATGTGAGGTGCCACAGTCACAGCTCTTCTCAGAAGCAGCAGGGTCACCTGCCTTTCTGCTTTGAGGCAAAACACACAGCTATGATTTGTTTTCTCTTGCGGCTCCTGCAAAGACTGTTGTCATATTTTATATGCAGAGCAGATGTGAACACTTTATTATTAAACATTTTCTTTATAAATTGGCCATGTAACCAGATGAAAATTTTGTACCTAGTCATAACTGCGGCTGGTCCATATTACTGAGTATTGCCATAAAGATGAAAATTCAGGATATCACTAAAGGTTTTATTTTTGAGGAATATTTTTGATATTCTGGTAATGGCTTTTCTACTCCAATAAATGTGCAATTTTCTTTACTCACTTTCCTTATCTAGTAGTTTGTGTAAAACTTGTTAAAGTGTTTCTATAACAGAAACCTAGATGAGCTATAGTTTTAGGACATTCTGTATTGGAGAGTATTTCGGGTTTTTTACTAGTTTATTGTTTGCCCATTTATCTCATCATATCAAAATTACAAAATGAATCCACATTACCTCCAGCAAGAGATCCAATGATTTTTAAGAACGCTGATGTTTAGCAAAAACTGCTTCTGTTATAGCTAGAAAAATACAAAAATAAAGGCACATACAAGTCAAGTATGAGGTCTTGCAAGTGACTGCTATCTAGAATAATGCCATCACCCTCTGCAGACTCACAATTCCTAGAAAACCTTTGAACTGATATTGTGGGGCAGATGGGTTATGAGGGACAGTGTAGTCAATGGGAAAGTGATCACACATAGTTGTGTGTCGTGCATGAGCATCTATCTGCACTTATGTACTTGGGAGGTCTGGAATTTCATTTATATAAATACTTGTATAATATCCTTGCTTGTAAGCCTGTCTTTTTTAAGAGTTGATTATGAAACTACTATAAGATAATGGTTTCCTTTTGTCATCAGAAATTCTACGACATGCATAAAATAATCATTCACAAAATTTTAGCTTGGCTGTAAAATTTTCTGTTGTTGAAACCTGGCTTATATAGAAGTAATTAATTTTGCTCAATTGGATTTTATAAAAATGCTCTTTTTGATTGCAGCAGTATGAGATGTTTGATGTAATTTAACTGTGGATTTCTGAGGGGGGTTTTACTGTCTGAGATAGAGTTGCCTATTCTCAAGCAAGCAAACTATTAGACAACGTTATGTTTTGTGCTACTGTGTAATGAAATGCTATAATTGATATAGGTCTTTACCACACTGACTATCATACAGTACAATATAAAATAAATTACCAGAAAAGAACAGCATTTTTCTAATCCTAGATGCTTATATAAAGCATTTTGAATTGTTGCATTTTAAGAAAGTGACAATTACTCTCTCCATATTCACTTGATTCATGAATAGTGCAATTTTCAAGCATTTGTATTTGGTTAACAGTGCTGAGAGAAAAAGCCCCATAACAAATAGTCAAGTGGCTATAAACCAGATCCTTCCATGCTGACAGACTAATTAATCTGATCAGTCTTGAATACCAGTGTTTGCCAGCTTCAGCGGTCACCTATAAATGCTCCTCAGTTGCCCCAGGGCTTCATGCTGCTCTCAGCAAAGCCAAAGGCAAAAGCTTTACTGATCCTGGCTTTTAGAAAATCAAGTAGCATTGACTCAGTACCTGTTGCTTTCCCACAGAAACCAATACGGGATGGTAAGCTGGGAATTTGCTCCTCACAAGCTGAATCACTGGGTTCCTAAACATGAGTTCATGTCATTTTGTCTGGCAGCAGCCTGCCCTCCCAAGAATGGTTTGGGAGCCAGAGGTGGAGCCTGACCTCCTGTCAGCTTCCTTGGCATGCTCAAAATGGGCTTTGCAGAGCCTTGCAGCCTCCTGGGGCCATACCCAGCTCTGTCAAGAGTACCAATAGGTAACTTCAAACTGGACTATTCTATGCCTAGAAGTGACTGGGCCTGAATTGTTATGCTCTAGTGTTCTGAGGTCATGTAGAGTGTTAACAGCACCAATTTTTAAGAAAATCTGCAAGAAAATCACATTCAATACAATTAAAATCCAACCAACCAAACAAGCTGCAGCCAAAAATGCTCATGAAACAACAAGTACTGTAAATACAGGGGATCTAGGGTTTTCAGGAATTTTTAATTTTCTCTAGTTCATGAACAGTCTTTCTCAAATTCATGCTGCAGGTCACCGCAACAGGCTGGTAATGTTTTCCCATTTGAATAAAGCATCATATATTAAGGCAAAAGAAGCTTGTATTAAATTCCTGTCATCCTGAGAACACAGAAAATTTCCAGCAATATGCTACTGGGAATAATACAAAACCCATAAAATTAAGCTATAATTTCCACATTTATTTATTTATTTTCACAAAATTATCATTAAATATTTCTTATCAAATTATGAGCAGCAATTCCTGCTCTAGAAGTAACAACCTAGTGCGTCAGATATTTTCTGGTGGATCTTTCTGCCCCAAACCTGCTTAGCTTTTAAGATTAGACAAGATCAAGACTACTTTGACAAGGAAGGCCATCTGTTTTCAAGGATCCAGCTTCTATCCCTTCAAACACAACTCAGTGTGGACTCCTGCAATTTATTAATCCCAGGATAAACCCCTAAGTCTGCAATATCATTATTTGACTTCTTTATACCATTAGCTTGAACATTTTATCAACCACTGTGCAGGTAACAGTCAAAAAGCTAAGGAGATTTGTCAACCTCCATAATTAATATCTCCTTTCTTTTAAGATATCAGGACTCCAGTTTAGCGCAGACTTAAGCACTTTCTCTGTGTGGGCAGTTTAGAGGATAAGATTAAAGACTGGCACATGTTTTTGACCCTTTCAATACCTGGGACTCATGTTGAAGATTTTGCCTGTGGCAGTTTGGTTTTGAAACTGGTCCATATATTCACTCACATATGCACACACACAGATGTGTGAGCATGGCCACACACAATGCTATTTTGTTATTTTTAAGTTTGTTATTTCTTCTTCAGAAAGGGGACAGATGAAGACTCTACTCAAGCCAGGTGAAATTGGTTTGAGTTTGCTGGTTTGTTTTTTTTTTTTTTTTTGAGACCAAACAAGTCTGGAGTTATCTCAGCCCTCAGAATTTATGTGCTGGATTTAAAAGGGAAGAAGGCTTTTTCTCAGTCAGACAACTCCAAATTGGCTAAGTGGCTGGATGGATGTTAATAAAACTTCCCTTTCGTTGGCAAAATGATTGTGTCTGGTCCCAGCTGGAGAATGATAAATCGATGTGAAAGCTACTTTCCTCAGAAAGTTGTAAGTGACTGAAAATAGGGGTTTAGAATGTAAGTGCCATGTTAGTTGTGGGTTTCAGAGTGTTACTCTTATGATTGTGCAATCCACCTACTAAAAGCATATTTAACTAGATAAAATAGACAAACCTTTTTATATATGCACGAATAAATAGTTGACAAATCCACCACTATTAGTTCTTACAGTGTACTTTTCTGAGAGGCTCTAGAGTACTTGCAGAGGTCATCCATATTTCTCACATAATTCTGTGAGTTATCAGACCTTTTTGCCTGAGCAGAGCTGGTGTTTGTGCTCTGCCATGCTCTCTGCCTAGAAGATGACAGGAGAGAAGGGTGAGGTAGGGGTATCAGTTTTCAGGCTTTTCATTTCTGTGTCTTTCCAGATGTCTTTTTGAAGAAATGGAAATGCCTGGGAGAAGAGACCAAACCCCACCTGGCCACAACCGCCTTTCAGGTGGTTGTAGAGAGAAATAAGGTCCCACCTGAGCTTCCTTTTCTCTATGCTAAACAATCCCAGCTCCCTCAGCTGCTCCTCACAGAACTTGTGCTCCAGACCTTTCACCAGCTCCATTGTCTTTCTCTGGACCCATTCCAGCACCTCATTATTTTTCTTGCATTGAGGGGCCCAAAACTGGACACACCAGTGAGGCCTCACCAGTGCTGACTACAGGGAGACAATTCCTGCCCTGGTCCTGCTGGCCACATTATTGCTGATACAGGCCAGGATGCCATTGGCCTTCTTGGCCACCTGGGCACACCCTGGCTCATGTTCAGCAGCTGCTGACCAGCACTCCCAGGTCCTTTTCCACTGGGCACCATTCCAGCCACTCTGTCCCCAGCCTGTAGCTCTGCCTGGGGTTGTTGTGACCCAAGGTCAAGACCTATCACTTTGCCTTACTGCACCTCATACAATTGGCCCCAGCCCATTGATCCAGCCTGTCCCAATCCCTCTGCAGAGCCTTCCCACCCTTCAGCATATCCACAGTCCTGCCCAACTTACTGTGAACTTTCATCTGTGAACTTTCTGAGGGTGGAGCTGTTCCCACCATCCCAATCATCAATAAAGATGTTAAACAATGACTGTCACCAATAATGAGCCTTGGGGAACCCCACTGGTGACCAGATGCCACCTGGGTTTAACACAATTCCCCACTGCGCTCTGGACCCGGCCATCCAGCCAGTTTTTGCCATAGTGAAGAGAACACAAAGAGGTCATGGGCTGCCAGCTTCTCTGGGACAGCAGTATCAATGGCTCTGCTGAAGTCTGGGTAGTCTACATCCACAGCCCTTTCCCTCATCCGCTAGGTGGGTCACCTGGTCATAAGAGGAGACCAGGTTGGTTAAGCAGGGTGTACTTTTCCTAAACACATGCCGTCTGGGCCTGATCCCAAATGGTATGTCCCCTAATAATCTAATGGTGTAGTCCCCTAGAGGTATACCCTGCAGCATTGCAAACTTTAAGAGTCAAAAATCTTATATTTTTATTTGACTCCATTAAGGACTCCATCTACTTGTTTTGGAACTTTTTGAATTATACATTCAACTGTCTCCTGAAATAGTAAGTGCTAGAATTCTCTCCCCTGTTCTTTTTCTCTCCCCCTCTCTCTTTCTTTGACTGTCACGTGGGTTTTTACAAGAGTCCATGACTCTGGGAGCTAATGTTTGGGATGAATTTAAAATACTGAAGAACCAACTGTAAAAAAGAATTTAAAACTATATTGGTAGTTAAGAATCCTTCCAAACCAATACCAAAATTATTTAATTTGTGGTTAGTCCGCATTGATTCATATCCATTTAAGTATAGGACAACATGCAGCAATTGCCATAGGTTACGTTATAAATCTGTTAGCAGCAGGGAAGCAGCCTCCACACTTTTATACACCATTTCTTGACATCAATGTGTTAAAAGGTTTTCAGGTAAACTCAGTGAGGCTCAGCAGATGTACTTCTGTGAAGAAAGAGTACAAACTGTACTGTAAAATCTGAGCTATTCTAATTATTTTGAATACTCGCATTTGTCCGTTTAACTGTCTATCAATATATAAAGAAAAGAAAACTGAAAAACATTTTAACTAGAACCTGATTCACTTTGATACAAAGGGTTAATTGTAAGGCATCCAGAAACTGGCCATGATTGAAATTACATGAACACTGCTGTTGCCTGAGTGCCTGGACACCGAAAATGTCTGACCCAGAGATGTCTGAACCACCTCTGAGCACTACCCAGATAATCACATACGACTATCCATTGATATAGTCACCTGACAGCATGGAGAAACACAACCTTAGGGCATCTGTTGGTGGTCTGACAACTCTTGGAAGGGTGTGGTAATACCCAGACAGGACTAAAGAAGGTGTCCAGCTTCAAGAGAAAATAGCTATGGTGGAAGGATGCCTGAAGAAGACAAATGCACCACTACAGGCTAACTGGCTTGGTGGACCAAACATGCTTCTTGAAGAATGACAGTGCAGTAAGGCCATAACATGTGCAAGGAGGGATACCAGTGGTGTTCATTTAGAACCACAACTTCCATTTAAAACTGTCTGGAAAGTGGGGAGGGTAACTGGTCTTTGTAAGAGACATGTTTCAAAGATGATCTCCAGATCCTCAGCATGGAGGGTAGGTTTTGAGGACTACAGGAGAGTCTTATGGCTGTATGGTGATTAATCAGACTTTTCTAGGTCCTTTTCAGAAAATTCACTGGGTGATGTTACTGTGAGAAGATAGATTGCAATCAATGACTGCATGCAAACTTCCTCTCCAAAGTTGCTCTGATGAGTTCGATAAAATAGAAGTGATCTTCAATGAGTGCAAACCCAAGGATTTTTTCAGTGTTCAGAACACCTTAATAGGACCTTTATATTTACCAACTTAGTATCTTACAGATATACCCTAGAAGGTGTTGTTCAACATAGCTCCACTGGCGTGCCAAAGCAGTGTTGATTTACTCCACATAAGCATCTGACTTGGTAGTCCAAAGAGCAGATGCATAATCAAGCAATCTTGTTTCCAGGTAGATGTTTTCTTCTACCACTTTAAAAAAGCACTAGGAAAGCTTATTTGTTTTATCATTTGGTGATTATTCTGCCTGGTAATGGCAAACATCCTGTGTTAAGTCTGACAAGAATTACTTATGCTTTGCAAATATTGGTGCTTTCCTTCATGCTCCCCCCGATAAAGGTAGTCTGACTTTGATATTGCTTAAAGTAGTCATAGTCTTTGTTCTTCAGAAATGATAAAGCATTTCTAATTCTGAGTTTTATAATACTACAATATGGAGAGACAGATTTTATCTTAATAACATCTATATTATGATAAAGAACCAGCTACATGACAGGAAAGTGAACATTTCGGTTCATCTACAATTCTCCATCACATCAAAAGATGCTACATGTGAGAATGATATGCAAAAACTTCCCATTATGCAGTTTGGAAACACATATATTTATTCCAAAAGAACCGGTATTGTTAAGAGTAACCTGAATGGTTGATCTAGATAGTGTTTCACAGCCTGAATTGATACTTTAATTACAGTGTAAAAAGATACCGATCTAATTTCTGTACATCTTCAAAGATATTTCTGTGAGCAAGATGCTGGATGTAAAGAGCTGATCCTGACACAAATAATAACACAAACACTATCCCTTCCAGCTGTGTTGGGACACCTAAACTGTTGTTAGCACTTAATGGAACCAGTGACAAAATAGGATAAACTCAACGAGAAATCTACCCACAGAAATAGGTAATAATTTCTGTGAAGAAATGGAGAATCATGCTGAACCATTCCTCACCCCAAAGAGAGAATTATTTATTATGTATCATTTATTCTGCATAGAACAACATAATAACCAAAGTCTGCCACACCTTCCTGTAATAGAAGATGTGAAAATACAGAGAACAGACCATATTCCTGTGAGCTTTTGCTTAATGTGCACATTGGTAACTGCATGCTCATATTTTATAAATCTCACTCTCTCACATTCATTCATATAGGTGAAATATATACCCATACGTATTTATGATGGGCCCAATTCTGCCTACCTTGCTCATAATGAGAAGCATCTTACCCTGCAGTAGTCCTACTGAACTCAAACAGAGATAACGCTCCTTAATCTGAGTATGGGTGGCAGATTCCACCTATATATAGCACATCTATATTTATCTCCATTTAAAGTGGTTAATTTAGCTCTGTATTGAGGAATTAAATATAAATTATCTGCTAGCACAAAAACAGCTTGGGAGCAAGCACAGCCCCCCCCCTTCCCCCACCCCCCCAAATACACTAAATATCAATGTGTAATATGCAAATCCTAGGGGGTTTTTTTTACACTAACCAAGTCAAATTTTTAATACCAGACAAGAAGAAAATCATAGCTTAACATACTCCAGTAGATGTAATAAATAATGAACAGCACTAACAGCTTAACATCATAAGGAAACAGATGGAAAACTTCCCTCCAGAGATCATTGCATCTAGTATTAGAGAATGAGTTTCTGGACGTGCACAGGGTGAACAGTTCAAGTCTGAATTACAATGAGGTTGGTAACACTTTTTTATTATAAATGTAGGAATTTCATGTCTTCCTTTTAGAAAGTACTGCTATTATAGCATTCATCTGTTTCACTGAAGACATGAAAAGCAAAAGGCGAAATCTTAAGCTGCTAAAGTGTGCATAGCACAATCAAATCAAGATCTCTCTCTGGGAGTACCTTGGCTGGGTTTGCAGAATACAGCAGGACTGCAATGCCATCATCTGTCCAGGAAACGAAACAGAACCCAGCGTGGAAGCCAACTCTTCACTTGCAGTGTTTATCTACACCACTGAAAAACCTTATTGAGGCAATCGCTGTTGTACTTGTAGGTCAATGGCTACTACATATTTAGAGAACTATAACAAAACACTGTCCAATCTGTTTCACTGATAACATTTCTACATAAAGTGGCTTGGCTATATGTTCAAAGTACCTTTCAAACTGAGAGAACGAGGAACTATGATTTCTCTGGAAAGTGAGGCACATCTGTTTAGTTTGAATAGACCACACTAGAGAAGTGAACCAATTATCATATTTTTCATGCATTTGTTTACTTTTCTTTTTTTTAAACTACGTGGTGTCCAAGTAATGTATGCACACTAAATCACTGGAAGCAGCTCAGCTAAAGCAAGATGTCCTTAAATCCTTCAGCTACATGGTCCTCAGTGGGCATTTGAGCATGTGGCATAGCTTCTCTTAACTTTTTAATAAGAATTTGTACACTTGTGTGCAGCATGGGTTACTACAGATTCCTGCCTCTCTCATCTGCCATCAGAAAGGTCTCCAAGAGTGGTGCAAAGCTCCACCTCTAGACAGACCCTCTTTCAAGTGTCCATTATAGCAGCATCTATTTGCTGTGTGTGCAACTACATCCCATATAGAGTTTTGTGCAAAGTAACGAAACTTCTCAAGAGGAGATTTTTCTCCCTGCTTCCTTCCTCCATCCTCTTCACACACACATGCACACACACATTTACACACCACAAAAGAAGCACAAAAACTAAATGCTTTATTCAAGGTCTCACAATCCATTTCAGCAGAGCATGCCCAAGCCAGCCCAGCTCCTGTCTGATCTCTCAGCTATTAGATAACATTGCTTCCAGGATCAGATGGATGCAGAGACCACTGATTTCTACTATGGCTGAAAATATATGAACATCATTGAAGCTTGTATTGATTTTCAAGCCAAAACTTCTAGATGACTAAAACTCTGGGGCAGCTGTAGGGTCAGCCAGAACACCTTTGGTAATAGGGTGAGGAGCGGAAGCTGACAAACTTGCTAAGCTTATAAATGTCTAGCACTCATTACATTATACACAAGGCTAGCCAATAATTTCAGGTTGCTGTTCCAAGATCCAAATTACTTCCAAACACAGGACTATACAGAAATAAATGGAAGAGGTCCAATATTGGAATATAAAAGTCACCAAAGGGTTATTTCAATAACAAGACTACTCAATAATTTTGTATTGCACAGTTTGATAGTCAATCAAATAACTCTACAGCACCCACAGTCCGTTGCAAATGGAGAGCTAGTGATGTACTTGCAGAGACTGGCTATAAAACAATGAAATAAGAAGTGGAAAAAAAACTTTCTGAAATAACAAGTGGAAAAATAACTTTCTGAAATAGTAATAAAAAAGCCCCACAACCCAAACATCTTCTGGGATGCTAAGACAGCTAAAAATCTCACCCCCGTGTGTGCACCTGAGCAGCATCTGAAGAGATGCAAAGTTGCAGGGCTGTGGAACAAGTAAGCTTGCAGGCAGAGTTTAGCATTTCCCCCCTGCCCCATCACAGGAGGCAGTGCTGGCAGCAGTGAGCTGCTGGCATGGGCACAGGCAGGAGGCTGCCAAGGACAGCAAACCCACTGTGATGCCCCTCAGTGCTGGACAAGTGGGCGTGTTGTACATAGGAGGGAAAAGGAGTTGAAACAGGGCATCTGCCCCACAAAAGAAGTTGCCCAATTTCTCCATCCCCTCCTCATTCAGGCTTTTATTCTTGCTTTGCATCTTGCATTACCCCGTCTCCTGCTACAGAAGTTCCCTGGCCAAGTGTTGCTCCACCTGGGGACAACAGTCTACCTCAGTGGCTGAGAAGCTTGAAGCCACATCTCCCAAGAGAGTGAGAGACTTACAGCACAAGTTTCACCTAAAACTAAATGCAGCTAGCGAGTTTTGTATTAAATCCTGTCATGAACTTCAGGATCGTGTCCAGAATCTTGCAGAATGAGATAATTGATTAGGTTCTGCTTAAGGTCCTGTTTTTCTTTTGATCTTCACCAAGTTAAACTAACATCTTTTCTGTGCTCTTCACTGAAGGCCCTAGAGTGATTCCAGGTCACCACATCCACTGCATGCTGTGCTTTTTGGTGCATCAGCTAACTTGGGATTGCACAAAATTTCTTTACAGTTTTCTCTGGTATAACCAGCTTTGCCTGCCTGTGTAGGATTGCTGCTGAAAACTAGGATGATAGCCAAATAAGCTAATATGAGGGGGAAAAAAGTGGAATATGGTGAGAAGTAGCATACTAGTTTGATGCTGGCAGCCCAGATTTGTTTCTTCCTCATGCTTCCCCTGCATTTGCCTCCATTTGGCACTCTCTCTGTCCTCATTGCATTTTTGCAAGGACTTCCTCACATCCTTGGTAGCTTTCAACAAGAATCAAAAAAACCCAAAAAACAAAACAAAAAAAACCCCAAACCAAACAAACAAAAAAACCAAAACCAAAAAAAACCAAAAACCAAACTCAGAGGTCTTTTCTTTTCCCTTCCCCTTACAGCTACTTTAATTTTGTTTCTCCTGCAAATTCAGAGGCCAGATAAATTTTTTAAGTGCAGGGCTGGGGACTTAGCAAGAGATCCACAAGAAAGTGATGCTTGGGAACTTATCCAGAAACCTTGCTTGGCACAAGAAGAAAAATTTATTCTGGTGCATTTGAGACTTTTCAAGGAAACCACATATTTTGCGTCTGAGGTTTGCTCTTGACCTTTCTCTTTTCCTTAAGCTATGACATATTAGCTGACAGTGGCTGTATTTGTCATTTATTAACTTAAACCCGTTTAAAAGTGAGGCACTTCCTATACAACGTTGGAAAACCAGAAATGACCAGAGGGAATGCTAGGCTGAAGGCTGAAACAAAAGACAGCATCTGTTATGGGAGGGATCTTGATCCAAGCAGAGCCTTGTATCACCTGAGTTACTAAGACAGTGAGGTTTGAACCACTAACCAGGTGGATTTACACCCTCCAGCATACATTACATCAGTCAAACATGTGCATGCTGTTGGGCTGTGGCCACAGAGACTGAGAAAGCCAGGTCAAGGGCCAAAGGCAGAGGTCATGCTCGTATGAGCAGTTTCTCCATGCACCAGCGCTGGGACTGATTCCTTCATTATTTTGCAAAAAGATGTTGAGAGGCATGAAAGGTTAAAAAAAATCCTAAGAGAAGCCAGGAATACTAGCACATATTTTTCTTTAATGAAGACCAAATTCAAAGAAATTAAGTGAGACACTAAGCTGCTAGCCTTCATCATGTGCTCAGGTTGGCTTCATAGACTCAAATCAATTGAAAGTATTTGGCAGCCATTAAGTCACAACTAGCCCATACTATTAGTAAAAATAACTGCCTACAGGGATCTCTATTTTCAAAGCTCTTTACTATTATTGTCGTTAATATTAAATATTTATGTTACCATAGGGCCCAGAGGGAATAGACAGAATCGACTCCCTAGAGCACCAGGCTCTCCGCAAGTGCACAAGGCGTAAGTCCATATATGTATTTACCAGTTGTGTTACTTCCCAGCTTGCCTTCCTGAGCCCCCTTGCTGCTTCTACCTGGCCAATGAGCACTGTAAGAAATGCCCAGCCAGAGAGGGTTAAGCACCACCACCCTCCATCCACGCTGTCAGCTGCTGTCCATCTCCTTTCATCCTCTCCCATACCCCTTCGGCACCCCCCTGGTGTCGCTGCTTTCCAGTCACGCCTCTGCCATTAGAGTCTGCCACACTCTGCAAACCCCCAGCCTCCTCCCCTTGCTGGGGGCTCTGCTACCATATGCTGCAAGTGATTTATTAGTCCGAATTTCCCGAGGGAGCACGGCGTACCCATCTGATGCCCCCGCGCTTGGGGCTCTGAGTCACAGGTAGTGGAGCAATGTGTGAAAGCCCCATCACGTATTCTGTCGGCAGAGTGCTCCCCGCAGTGCACGCCGCGCAGGTTGCTCGCGTGAACCACTTACCCCACTCTGTCTGTGGAATAAATTATGCTGAAGAAATTTGCTGTCAATGGCCTCTCTCAGATAGTAGCAATGAGTAAGATAAAACCTGCCACTTTATGTCAAGTCACACTTGTCGAATACAGATTTAGTAATAGTAATACTTATCTTTTATGTAGCACTTTACATTTTCCAGTTGCTGCACAGAGATTAATTAATCACTTAGACATATATAAGCCAGGCCTGAAGCACATACTGGAGGATTGACAGATGCCTGCTCTGCTGTGAAAGCACAAAGGTGACTGTCTGACCTGCACAGGCACAGGTATGTTTAGTTGGATCACACTGTGATCTGCTTGGATTTAACTGGAACTAGGGGGACTCTGGGACTTTGCATTTTCCCCTTTCACCCGCTAAAAAATATAAATGTAAGCAAACACCAATCATTCTGCCATACATCTTGCAAACCCTTTCTTGCCACTAGAGCAGTTACTGTCTCTGAGGCTGGGAAATGTGAGACAAAGATGGATGGGTTTGTATCTCACTTTTCATTAATTCTTGCTGCCAGTGGTGCCCCATTGAGAGCTCTCTTTGCCACACCTTAGACGTCCTCCCCCCTGTGCTGTCCCAACCCTTGCTGGGCATCTTCTGAAATCCCTCTGTGTGGTGGAGAGGAAGGTGGTAAACACCACCTGACAGGGATACAGAAGACGGCCCCCAGCACACAGGCTCACCATCGACTGAGAGCACTCCTCCAGCATGGCTACCCAGCTGCTGTTACTGCTGCTTCAGACATACTTTCTGAGTTAAGCCAAGCCTGGATAATTGGGAGTTGGAACCAACTCAAACATGAGCCAGCAGACGAGGGATCATGTTGTTCTCTGAATTGCCCGTTGACAGTGAAGAAAAGCATTTGCACTGGAGCGCTGCTGCCATCCAGACAGGCACATTGGCCAGTGGAGCCACTCAGTTTTGAGAGAGCACCACTTTTTGTCTCAAACTGGTTTTGTGAGGCTCTTCTTTCCCCAGACTACCCCTGAAGCAGCACAAAGGCAGACTGGGGACTTGCAGTGAGGACGTGCCCAGCGCTACATCTTAGCTTGTCATAAACTAAAAAAAAAACCAAAACAACCAACCCCTACAAGAAACCACTGACATCTTTATACTTAGGGACTTTCTTTTTTGACATCCACATTTCTGATATCTTCAGAGAATGCAGGGATGCATTAATATGCGCATATGGGATTACTCCTACCCTTATGCCTGTCATATACTTGCTATGTGGAGAAAAATCTTGCACTGAGCATGGGTAAGATACTCAGATGAGCTAAAATTGAAGCCTTCACAAAATGCAATGTGGGCCTTTGAAGAGTCAGCTGAATTAAGAGTCAGAAGTGTTTTGAAATCAATAAAAGTGGAGTTCTTTTTATTTGTCTTTTAGTTTCTGAATCCCTAAGTCATAATTTCAGGGTATTTATACTCAGCCAAAAGGACTAGCAGTCCAACTGGTATTTGAAGTGGAAGATGAAATCCTTCCACAATCAAAAGACTCCAGCAACTGAGATTTTTTTTAAAGCTCAATTAGCCAGAAGCTTGTAAAAAGACCAGGCAACACTGCTATGAGACATTAAGTTTTCCATTTTTTGACACTGTGCCTGTTTACATTTGTATTCATGTAAGTTTTCTTGCATTTAATCTAAGTGGCACTTCTGTCATCCACAGGTACCTTCCCATCTTGCATTTACTGTCACCAAAACCTCTCCTGTGATATAGACCATGGAGTTGCCCCAGGTTCTTAGTGGTTCCCAGTGATACTGCAGGTGGAAATGTGATTTGCACTGAAACCAAGGTTGAAGCACCCTAAACTATGCTCCAAGCACCCTGAGGTACCTTGTCATCTCTGTCTCGTTGGGCAGACACTGCAGAGATGTATCTCCTCCTCTTTGCTGAGGCTCAGACTGACCTGCTGTGCAAGTCAGAGATGTGAGTCACTGAGTTGGCACATCACTCTTGTCTTGGTGTTTCTGAATTCTGCCTCATTTTTGGAGCAAGGAGATGATTGTATGCTGCTGCAACATTACAACTAAAAAGTTAAGTGCCTAAAAGCCATCAAAGAAAAATGCTAGATTGTAAACATAACGCAAAGTCAGCCTTGCTGTGCCTCAAGTCTCCTCTTGTGCTTGCTTAGCCCTGATGAGGTGTGATTTAGCACTGAGACCTGGAGCCTGTCTATGACCTGACTCGTGGGCATCTCCTGACACTTCCTAGGAAGGGAAACACTGGGAACTGCATCCAGGTTCAGGCCCTGTGATTCTTGGGAAGGCACCCAAGGCATTGCTTTGCACTGTGAAGGTGAGCAGCTCCTGAAGCCCCAGGAGGTTATGCACCAGTGCAAGTCCACTCTGCTTACCCTGTGTATAGTGACTCATGCTTAGCTCCTGATGTCTTGGAGGAAGCACAAAGAGCCTGATTCAGGACATGCTGTATTCACAGGAACTGGTATATAATATTTTCAAAACTACCAGATATTAAGTTTTTGTTTTTCACCATGTAACTGAACTGTTGTTGTATCTGGACTTTCAGAGCAAAAGCAATTATTTTTTCTGAACTTGCTTTACCAAAATTGTTGTTGTGGATGGAGAATTAAAGTGAGCATGCAGGCCTGTGATTTAACATTTTTCCAGAGTCAGAGCTCCCAAGAAAAACCTCTTAAGTTATACTCAGAAATGACCGTGTTGTGACCCTTGTTTCATGCACAAAAAATAACCAATGCCCCCTCACCCCTTCCCCCCCAAGAAACTCAAAAGCACAAAATAGAAGAGGGTCACTTTCAAGAATATCGCTGTGTTTCAACTATGCTTAGCAGAAACAAATGTTCCTTGTGTCTTTTTCCCCCCATGATGAATATCCCCCCAAGACTGACAGTCAGATTTTGTAAAGTCCTTATTATCACACTTCACTACATATCAGGATGAATGAAGAGAGCTGTGCAAACACTGCAGATATCTTTTCTTTATTACAGCTGCAGCCACTCCCCAGAGACATTATTAATGTCCACAGCTCTTGTAGAGAGGCAGTGTACGGTGGCATCTGATTGCTATTCAGATCAGCATCCTCCTCTGTCTGTCTGTGAACCAGCACATTAGTAGGTACATAAAGGGCTCTCGCTGTGGGCTGGACAAGTTCCTAGGACCTCCATCATGAAAAGATAACGGCAGCATGATTGCACAAATTTTGTGGAAATTGTGCTAAGCCAAAGCAAAATAAAACCCAAGGTACAGGATGCATTTTTCTCAGGCAATTTATTATTTATCACTGCTTAGCAAACCCTTTGTTCTTGTGTATGGCAGTTACTCTCTGTTTACAGCTCACTTGGGTATATAATTAAAAATATATATATATAATGTTTTCCAAGAATGTAGGGGTAAGTCTTGTTCCCTGGGCCAGGTCCAGGCTTGACAAGGGGCAGTTATTTGAGAAATGAAGGTTCAAAAAACCCAGCCCACGGAGTGTACATCTGCTGCTGCCTTGAGCTTTCTGCAGGGAGAAACCCGATGTGTGGAGTCAACAGCCAGAAGTATTTCATGGATCAGAAGAGGCTCCTGTCCTGCCAAAAACAGGGCTGCCTACCAGAGGTTTTGAAT
>NW_008238464.1:2080160-2136430 GCF_000691975.1 Corvus brachyrhynchos
CAGGAGCAATTAAGCAGCCAGTAAGGGCAGCACCCAAAAACAGGACCTGGGTGAGAGCAGTGGGTCTGCCTTGCCTGCAGCCACAGAGCCCTGTGCATTGGAGAACAAGCCCCCACCACTCCAGCCTCACGCCAGCTGCTTGAATCCATGATAAATGGATCTGTAATAAATCAGGCCCCAAAAAATCCTACTCACAAGCCTATACTGTTCTGGCATGAAGCAGGCAGTATGCCCACTAAGTGTCCATTCGGACTGGAAAGTACTAAAGACCTATCCTCTTATGATACACCTGTATCCTTGGCACAGTCATATGTCAGAGAAGAAAGCAAAAAGATATTTAGCGGTGAAGATTTGAGTTCATGCAAGAGAATCAGGAAGAGACAGGTGCTTAAGGAAAGAGAAGAATGTAAATGCCCTGCTGTCTTGTTCCCAACCAAATCACAGGCTGCGGCGGGTCCCTCACAAGAACAATCCTCCAAAATAACCTACTTCATGTAGATGTTGTAAGATAAAAGTAGTGCATGGCTATGTAAATGCATCTCACGGACACCAGGAGATGCTCTTGGAAATGCAAAAAGGAAGCAAAATTGTCTAGCTAGTGACAGCCCACAGGGAACCCAGAAAATTGATTTTTTTTTAGGGAAATATATCTATATACGTGAGACATGCAGAACTGTGATGTGTGTGAGTGTGCAGCTGTGGTCCTCAGAGGATGTGGGAGAAGCCCATATCCATACCCCTGCAAGAATGCATTCAGAATTAAACCAAGCACTGCAGCTGGAGCAGACAGGAGGAAGTATTTCATCCCTTCTATTGACTGAGGCCACGCGCTCATCATTGAACAGTTTTTACAACAGGCCTTCAGTGTGCACATAGATCAAGAATGAGAAAAACCATAGTTACATTCTCTTATTTGGAGCCCCCATGGTAAGTGCTAACCATGATTATCAGCCTGGACCTGCTTTGTCTCATTGATGTACTTAGAAGGAAGCCAGTCTCTGGAATTTGTTGGCAGAACAGTATCTTTGCCCAGCTTTGTGCATCCTGACACCGAGGTCTCACATAGTGTAAAAAGCTCCCTGGCTTAGCACAAGTACTGCCTTTCCCCTTGCTGCCTGCTTCCATGGCCTGGAAAGCTCTGCCAGCCGCAGTGGAGGTTACCTGACACGCTGCCAAGGCACCTGCTTAGAGAACTTGTCACTGCCTGAGGCTGCCACCTCCTGAGCCCTGCACAGACATGACTTGCCCTTTCACTTGCTTTCCTTCCAAAGGAGGATAGGGAGGCACGTTGCTGTGCAGATTTCCTTCTAGCTGTTCTAGACACTTTGCAGCAAGAGGCACCATCTCCTTCCATTAAAATGAACCTGAAGGTCTCAATGAGCTCTGGCAATGACCTGATTCTCTGTAATGTTGTGGGCTGTCAGGGCAGAGATGTAGAGCATCTGCTGCAGAGAAGGGACTCTTGACTCACAGAACATCCAAGATAGATATCTACTTTTCAGTGAAAGCAGATTTTTTCCATGAACCGAAGTTCTGCCCTACTTTACGCCTCACTGAAACTGCCTCTTCTGCCCCACGGTGTATGGAAATATGCTCCCGTGGGAATCTTATGAAGACATTCAGGCAATCTGAAAAAATGGTTTGTCTGCTTCATGACAAAGATACGCTGCCTCTAGATGCTAACAAGAAGTGGACAGCAATATCAAACAGAATATTTTCAATTGCATATCCATATCATGAAATCACATCACATGAGGAAGAACTTCTTCACTGTGTGGGTGACCGAGCACTGCCACAGATTGCCCAGAGAGCTTGTGGAGTTTCCCCTCACTGAAGATATTCAAGAACCATTTGGGGCAATCCTGTGCCATGTGCTCTGGGATGACCCTGTTTGAGCAGGGAGGTTGGATCAGGTGACCCATTGCAGTCCCTTCCAACCTTTCCCATTCTGTGATTCTGTTGTTCCATGATTCTGTTTAAGGGCCTTGTAAATCTTCTTCCCTCCTGGCAGGAAGCATAGATGTACAAATGTGACCTCATGCCTGAGGATGACATGTTTTGGAAGATTTCCTCTTGTTGTAAGTAATGACCTATCCAGGCTTCCAAAGAGCAACAAGCAACACACAGACCAAGGTGTTATTTGCGCTTAATATAAAATGACAAAAAAACCTGCTAAGGCCTCTTGGGAAATGATTTTGCTCAGAGAGCAATGTATTTTCATGGAAAAGTTTTATTTGTTAGGCACTTCAGTACAATTATTTGACCATGTACAGTGTGGCTGAGTTGCACTGAAAATTGATACTTTCCATAATGGTGTCTCATTACCAGTGATTCATTGGAGAGGTGCTGCTGTGATAATTAGTGTTTTATGGGTGAATGGGCCACACATTCTTTAAGTAGACCACTTCCCTAAAAATGATTTATTTAAGTGGCTGGTCTCTGATAGTCATGTAAATAAATACATGGTAATGGAACATAGTGCTTCTGTTGACAGGTTTCTCTGTCTTACTGTAAAGCTGCTGAAGAACTAAATCTACATATACAAATCCATAATGGTTAGGGGCTTTTATGTGTTTTTGCAGGAGCAGTTTTGACTGAATGCACAAAAAGATGCAAATTTCTTATCTCCTTCAATTTTTACCTCCCAGGCTGGCTTCAAAGCTTACTTTGTAACTCAGATATTTGGAGAGGCTGATGTTGGATGAATGAGTACTACGATGTGTCTGTTGACAGCCTACTGCTGTTTTGGAGGCTGGCTTCCCCCTCCCATTCCATTAACACACTCTGTCTGGGAAGATGCTGTGCTAGACACTTTGAGCAATGCCCTACCAAACCAATTCTGTGTGGTCATTAAAAGCAGGGATTTTAACACTGGCTGTAGTGGGCAGTGGGGCACAGGATGTGACACATCCTGTCCCAGCTGGTTCTGCTCCAGTGGCTCAGGTGACCAGCCCCAATTACTTGTCACTACAGCTTTGCTGGAAGTTACCACCCCCCGAATTTACCAGCTGAGCTACCCATGTGAAAAGGAACCAGAAATGGTAGGTCTGCGCTAAGTCAGCTTTTGGGACTGACAGAGGTTAGGGCGTGTGCACCGGAGCAGAAAGCTGGCAGGTCTAAGGGTGGCCAAAGCTGGGAATCTTCTTTGTGAAGAACTCTTGCAGGCAGGAAAAAATATAAGCAAAAATTAAAATTAAATTAAAACTCAGCTGAACCTGCAGCTTGGCAGTTTTTACTCCTCTGGCCTGAGTGCCCCACCTTGGGGGACCCTCTTGGATCCCTGCAAAACCTGCCTGAGGGCTCATGGGACAGGGCGCAGTGAGTGAAGCTGGCACAGCTCTTCCACTCTGTCATTCTCTGATCACTGTGAGACAGCCAAAATAAGGGCTCATAAGCAGTCCTTATTCAATCAGCTCCAGAAAAAAAATGCAAATAAGCTCAACAACAACAACAAAACCCCCAGATTTTTTCTGGTGCAATTATGGTGCCTATAAGCACAACTTCAGCTTCAGACTCACAGTTTATACTGCTTCTGGAAATTCCTGAGACATGAATAATCTCTTTGAGCAAAATCCTAGCCTCACATAAGTAATTAGCAAAACTCCTTGCCATGTCGACGAGCAGAATTTTGTGCACCATGAGCAGTTTTTGCTTAAATCCAGAATTCAAGCATGAATATATAAAATTAAGATAGATTATTATAGCTGTAATAAAAATATATACATCTGCATTCATATACTTAGAAAAAGGAAATAAAGGAAAGATATTTGCTAATGGAATACATAACATAGCAGTTTACATCTGCTAGTATAGTTGCAGGGACTTAGACCAGATGTTGAAAGTCTGTCATCTTTTATTTTGAAAGATATTCTTTCAGTGTATATTATCTGGTGTGTCAATTAAAATATGTTCAAGAGTAAATTTCTTCCTCAGCATTATAAACTTACTGTGACAGGGTGGCTGAGTCATGCTTGTCTGAATCACTTCAGATCTCCTACGTTCCTTGAGCCAGCCTTAATTCCCCGTGGACATGAAGAGAGCCATTTCCTTGGTCGTGCCAGCTGAGAGGGTATGATACGGCTTTCAAAAGCTGGCAGGCAGAGCAGGATGTCCTTCCCCTTAGATTGTCACAAACTTGTGTTCTCCCCAGAAAGAAAAAGCTGTTTCTTCTTGAGGTAAGAATGGTAGTGGGTTCTTTTCATTGATTTTCATTCCCATTTAATTTCATTTTCTTTTAAAGCCTAAGATGTCTGGTGAATGTGCCATGCCCTTTGACTAGATGGAGGACAGGAAGCAAAGCAAGATACTACCTATTTAAAGGAAGGTTAGATGTTAGTGCCCTGCACTTCAGCTCACCACAAGATACCAACATATCTTTGAGAATTTCAAACCATGGGACTCCATACAGCCCACAACCTGCTGGTTTCTCCAGAAGACTCAATACTTTAAATAGCACTTGTAAAATACCGCCTTGTTGTAACTGTGCTGTTTGAGTAACATACAGATAAATCTCACAGAATTTGAAGAGAGGTGCTGACCCAAACACAGGTTATTGTCACACTGACCTCAAGGTAAAAGCATGCATGCACAGGCACATGCCAGGCTGGCAGCACATCAAGGCCACTTGCATATATTTCCTAGGTTCCAAGAACAACTTCATGCCTTTCAGTAGCATTTTCAATTCTTTTTCCCATCATTTAGCAGAGGGAGCAAGTGAAGTTTAAGAGCTGGAAGACGGGTAACCACCTGTCTCAGCAAAATTATGGATGTCTAAGCCCATGCATGGGTGCTGGCAGCAGCTGGGTCATTCCAGAAGAGCTGGCTGCCCTCCTTGAAGGGTCATCTACCACCACCCTCAGCCACTTCGTGCCTGCTGCATGGGGGCTGCTCCACAGAGATGCCTGTCTCAGCTCTCCTTCAGCCACTGGTAATGAGGCCTGACAATGTCTCCTGATAGCCCCTGCTTCAGCAAGGGAGGCTTGTATTGTGTCTAACCTCACCATCTCTGCTGTAACATTGGTTCAGTTGTTGTCTCCTCCAGGAGAGGCATGAAGGGAAGATCAACTGTCTCTCCTCAACCTAAACTGAACCCATGTCTTTCAGACCTGGAAAACAGATCCTGCTTTCTTGGCTCTGCCTTTTCCAGTGGTCTTTTCCAAGTTGTTTCCTCTTGGGTCACACCTTTCTTCAAGTGCAGTACCCAGCCTTTCAGCTGAGACCACGACAGGGCTGAACAGAGCTAAACCATTACTTTACATGTTCTTACGTACGTGTAAGAATATGAGATTTATCTTTTTTATTATAGCGTGACACAGTAGACCCACCTTCAACAACCAATCCACTAGAGTTTTTAGTTTTTCTTATGGATTTGTTTATTTACAGAGCTGGTCCCTCTCTGGCATATGCTGTTAGCACTTTGGATATTTTCCTGTAAAATTGCATTTTTTTTTCTTTTTCTTTTTTTAGAAGGATATACCTTAAATACATCAAGCCTTTTGAAGCCTACCCCCAGCAGCACTGAGGTGCTCACTCCTTGTTGCTGTCTGTAAATGCTCCAGTCTCATTCTCAAGTCCATCATCGGCACCCGTTGGCTGCACTGCCCAAGACTCTGAGCAATCACAGGGCCACAGCAGCCTCCCACTGGGCCCTTCTTGATCAAAACTTCCATTTTGATAATGAGTTAATCACTGTTACTCTCTGAGTAATGTTTTCCAGCCTGTTTTGTGCTCACCACGCCGTAGATCTGTCTAGACCACACACTTGCTGCACTTGCCTGTGAGCGCTCTGCGGGAGACGTCGTGACCAGACATGCATTTGCTTCTGTCAGCGAGATCTGTCACCCTGTCACATAAGGAAATAAGGCTGGCTTGACACGTCTACATTGGCAGCTACTCCTTCCCTGCTCCCTTCCAGGTGTCAGATTATTTGTTTCAGTATTTTTTGCAGGAACCAGTGTTGCACTGATGGGGGTACACTTTCCCAGAGGGCCTTGCCCTCAATGACAGGCACCCTCCTCTCCTGTTACAGTCCTTCAGAAGAGGTGGCAAGAGCTCAACATTTGTGAATTCTTACAGAAAACCCCCAATGGGTCTGGAGTTTTAGCACAGTCCGTCCCCCCCCCCCAACCTCAGTTCTTTTCAGCATCTCAAGATTTAGATCATGAGGTCTAGACGAACTTGAAAGCACCATATTTATTTAGAAAGTACGCGTTAACCTGGTGCTTTGAACTTGGTTGGAGGGCTTGTTTGTTTTCAGTGTTATATTAGTTACATAAATCTCTTTTTTATGTTTCTGCATGAAAACTTTGCTGTCAACCAAGACTGTATACAAAGACTGAATCACTTCCTTTGAGGCATACTATGTTAAAACATGGGATGAGTGTCTGAGATCTCCATTTTGTGGTGAAAAGCTAAAATAAAGAAATCTTCCAAGAGCAGCTGGCAGAAAATATTTGTAATGAGAGCTGCCAACTACTAGAGGAAAGTGGCTTATTTATACAGGGGCACCACTGAGACAGACTGAAGAGACAGACTGTGTTGGATTTAGAAATGAAAATCACCCAAGTGGACAAGGCTGTAAAAACTATATAATATAAAAAATGAATCTTGTAATGCAGCAGCACCTGCATCTGGCAATCTCATTCATGCCTTCTGCAGGAGATAAACCTTCTTGCTCTATCAAATAAACCCCATAATTACATTGCTTAAGTAGGATATTAAGTGGCATCATATTAAGCCATTACATGACCCTTGTCATCATCAGCCCTGCCAGGCAGTGAGGAGAGCTGTTGCTCCCTGCTGATTTCTCTGGGTATCTATTTAAACATACTGTGGTAATTAGAAACATCTAAATAAAGCCCTGCCCAAGGATTACAAGGGCTGAATGAAGAAACCTTTCTTTCTGGTGGCTACAATGCCCTTACCTGCTGTTGTTGTGTGTGCGCACACATCTTTGCCAACGTCCCTCGTTTGATATGATCCAAAGCTCTATGTGGTAAGAAAGCAAAGAGGTTCAAAGACGGCATCCTTTTCCTCCTCTGATTGATAGAGCCTCTGCCACTGGCAAAGAGGATTTTTCCACTGGGCTTGAAAGCCAAATGTGCTAATTCCTCCTGCTTTACGCCTTTATGCCTTTCTCTGAAGAGAAACCTGCAGGTTTCAGATGCCAGCTTCGTTCTAGGCATCCTTCCTAATTACCTGAACTGCCATTGTTATATGCAGCACATGTATTGATCACTATCATGAATGTTGCCTTTCTAATATCCAGTGAGTGTGAATCAAACTGTGTCACAGATGTGGATTTCAATCACAAAGTGTATCTGAGTGCACCCCACAGATTACCCTTCCTTATAGTAACTATAGCTGAATCAGAAAATTAAAGTCACTCAAGTTCCTGCTCTTTAGTTATCATCTAAGGAAATATTATTAGCTCAGGACCATTACAGGGTATCTAGCCCTGGAAAAAAATTCAGCTTCGGGTGGGAGAAACCCCTTGCTGACCATGAAAGGTGTTTGGGAACACACTTCCAGACTGGATTGCCTCCCAGATTTAGGAAACAGATGGCCTAGAAAGGTCTACATTCATTTTTCAAAGCACCAATTTTAGCATTCGCCTTTCACTTAATTGTGTTTCAAGAGAGCATTTTTTTTCACTTCCCACAGGAAAACCACCACAACAGGATTTCCAGCTCTGTTCTGTGCTGCCATCCCTGCTTCTTTCTCACTCACAGGATTTACCTCTCCAATGCCTGTGCTCAGATGCTGCTGTGCTTTCCATCAACTGTAAAAATTGTTTGCGAGCAAGCTCACAGACAAGCTGTACTTCATGCCACTGTTAAGTAATTATAGTGGTAGACACAGTTTGTAATAATGCTTTATGGAAAGGAAAAAGTCAGATATACCAATGATCTTTGTCAAAAGGGACGTTTAAAGATTTTATGATATTTGAGGAGAAATTGAAGTTGTCCACCTCAATCACAAAGGCAGCCTTATATTTTCTGGCCAAGGGCCAAAGCATCATAGGTTGAGACATGACAATAATGCAAATGATTTTGCCTGAATTATTTTACACAGTCATGTGAAAAGGGCTTGTCTGAGACTTATTTTGGTCTATTTAATGCATTGCCTGCTAACAACGTATTTCCTTTTTCCCCTCTTTCATGACTGTGTTGTATCCCAGGTTGAGAGGATCCAGTTCTAGTCATGAGATAGTCTAAACCATATATTGCCAGGTCTTGCATTTGGGTCACAACAACCCCAGGCAGCGCTACAGGCTGGGGGCAAGAGTGGCTGGAAAGCTGCCCAGTGGAAAAGGACCTGGGAGTGCTGGTCAGCAGCTGCTGAACATGAGCCAGGGTGTGCCCAGGTGGCCAAGAAGGCCAATGGCATCCTGGCCTGTATCAGCAATACTGTGGCCAGCAGGACCAGGGCAGGGATTGTCCCCCTGTACTCAGCACTGGTGAGGCCTCACCTTGAGTCCTGTGTTCAGTTCTGGGCCCTTCAATTCAGGAGGAACACTGAGGGGCTGGAGCACATCCAGAGAAGGTCAATGGAGCTGGTGAAAGGTCTGGAGCACAAGCCCTGTGAGGAGTGGCTGGGGGGGGTGGGGGTCTTTTGCCTGGAGAAAATGAGGCTCAGGGGAGACCTTATCACTCTCTACAACCACCTGAAAGGAAGTTGTGTTGAGGTGGGGATTGACCTCTTCTCCCAAGTAAAAAGTGACAGGACAAGAGGAAACAACCTCAGGTTGTGCCAGTCAAGCAATATTGGATATTTGGAAAAAATTCTTCACCAAAAGGTTTGCCAGGCATTGGAATGGGCCGCCTAGGGAAGTGGTGGAATCACCATCTCTGGAAGCACTCAGAAAACATATGGATATGGTAGTCAGGGACATGGCTTAATAGTGAACATGGTGGTACAAGGGTAATGGTTTGACTTGATGAACTTAAAGGTGTTTTCCAATCTTACGAATTCTATGATTCTATGACATGATAAACTGCAACATTTGTCCAGTATTTCCCACTGCATACAGAACACATCTTTTGTGATCAAGAAGGGCCACACGCCACTAAGACTTCTCAGTGCCTGGCCATGTAATATACCCACATAATTGTGCAGATAGGTGCACAACTGCACACTCCCAGCCACCTGACAATACCAGGTTATCTGATAATCCTCTGGCCTTTTTAGACCAGAATAGCTGCTCCAAAACAAACACGCTGCAATAGCTGCTCTAGAATGGCTCATCAGGTGGCTTTGCTTTCCTGAAAAAAGATTATTTCTCATGAATAATCACTGCCCTCTGGAAATATGGTAGCTTTTCTTCAACTAACATAACCTAATGAGAACTACTCCCATGCAACTATTTAGAGATGATGTATTCTGTAACAGTTATTATAGAAAATTTGCTCGAGAAGGTCAGGAGAGGTGTTGACTAGAAGGGCTCTTGGACCAACTTGGCCAGAGGTTAAGGACAAATAAGGAGCAGAATGGAAGGTTTTACTTAAGCAGGCTCAAAATTGATGCTGAAAAAAAAAAGCGAAGTCTATTTTTGTCTCTTGTCATCTGTGCCTCAATCACAGTATAGAATTACTCTGGTCCAGTGACTGCCTGCCCAGAGAAAGGCGCATATTCATTCCACCTCCAGGGTTTCCATTAACACAGCAGTTACACTGTCATTTGGGCAGAAGGCCCAAGTCAAAGCACTGCTTCATTTGATCTGCATCTGTCCTAAAGTAATATCCCTCTGCCCTTTCCATCCTGTTTCCCTCTGAGGAAGCAGACTGCTGGTTTTTTGAGGAATGACTGCCTCCATTGGACAGTAGAATACTTGGGAGCAATCACGCTAAGTAGGCAGCACTACTGCTATGAATTACTGTCTATAGCACATTATGGTGACCTCACTACTTTCTTTTTCTATTTCAGATGAGGATTTAGAAAGGAAAGACACCTTTGTCTGTGTTGTAATCATTCAAATATGATGCTTTTCAGAGATTCTTTCATGGTAACAGAAAGCAATTTTGTTGAAAAAGAAGAATGCTCAAATAACATGGATTCTACTCTCCCCTTGTGTTTGGCAAGGTGGAATTTACAGGCAGCCCCTGTATTTCTATGGGATTGAAAATTTGGTATTGTGGAGGTCCCAGTTCAAAATTGTCCCTTTTTTACCACCAAATTTTACTGTCAGGGTATCAGGTTGCTATTTCATATAACCCAAAGAAATTTATGGATCTGATTTTGTAAGATTAAAAGATGGATGCTTTTACTTCTGCTGGCAATTTCACATATTTTCCCCAGTCTGCATGTCTTTTAAGATAAGAATAGGCCCCAGCTGTAGGAGATTGCCATCCTCTACCAACCTAAGAAAGACAAAAATTTTGAGGCTTATTTATTTATATTTGTTCTGTAGTACCCTGGGAAACCATAAACCAAACCGTGGGCACATTCCTGTAAATCCTTCCAATTGAAATACCTTGATTTGCAAAGGTCATTCATTGACAAGGAAAATGTTGAATAGTTTTGGTTTCTTTAAAATCTAGGATTCTTAGGACTAACTTAGGAATGAAAAACTGTTATCTCAGTGGTTTTGTTTTGTAAGGTAGATGAGAGAGATATTATTGGGGGAATATTTATTCTGAACGATCTCTTTTCCTCTAAGGGAGAAAGGATGCTCGGCTCCCGAGTGTCGTTTTGTTTTAGCTATTGCTAATGGTAACAGTGACCTCTTGTGGATATTTCTAAAATCTTTTCTAATTCAAGCTATTTTAACCTGGTGATAGTTTTGAATTTGTTTCTTGGGATTTCTAATACATTTGTAACTTAATAAAAGAAGAAACAATTTCTCCCTTGACTAAGTTTATTACTAGACCCCTGATTTCAGTGTACCGGATCTTTAAATTAGAAAGGAAAATAGTACATATATTGAACAGGAAGAGAGTTGTTTTAAAAAATAAGCGCATGGGCTTCACGTTTACTAATTAAGTGTGCTACTGTGTCCAGAAGTAACGAAATGATGTTTGTATTTCCAGTTAAAGACGGTACATCTGTTTGAGCAAAACCAGTCAGTAGTAACTGCAACTGGGCTAACAAATTTGTCTTTTGACTTCAGACACAAAAAGTGGCTTCGGACTAGTGTCACAGGATGACCCTACCTCTCTTTTTGATTGCTGCATTTTGTGCCACTTTATACTTGGGCTTAGCCCTCATTTTTTGGCTTCTTGAAGTCACAGACAGACGCCTGGTCTCAGCATTCATCAGTGTTTGAACCCAGTAGCCTGAGCTTTATGTCAAAGCAGCAGAGTCTCATCTACACTCTGCTAAAGGGGCTGGTAGGTTTGTGCAGAAAGACCTGATGAATAAACACAGGACATGAATATCTTTTTCATTGAAACACAGAACGGTTTGGGTTGGGAGGGACCTTAAAGATCATCTAGTCCCAACCCCCCTGCTGTGGGCAGGGACACCTTCCACTAGACCAGGTTGCTCAGAGCCCCATCCAACCTGGCCTTGAACACTTCAGGGATGGGGATCCACAGCCCCTCTGGGCAACCTGTTCCAGAGTCTCACCATCCTCACAGGAAAGAATTTCTTTCTGACATCTAATCTAAATGCACTCTCTGTCAGTTTGAAGCCATTCCCCCTTGTCCTGTCACTACACACCCTTGTAAAAAGTCCCTCTTCAGCTCTCCTGTAGGCTCCTTCAGGTACTGGAAAGATGCAATTTGTTCACCCCAAAGCCTTTTCTTTTCCAGGCTGAACAAACCCAACTCTCTCAGCCTTTTCTCATAGCAGAGGTGATCCATGCCTCAAGCTGAAAAGGAATTATGTGGCTGGAGATGGGGAAAGAATACCTAGTGTTTTTTTCCCAAGGACTAGTCTGGGGAGAAGTCTTTCCTGTTCAATAACTCCTGAGGTTCACATAACCATGGAAGTGTTTTACAAAGCTGAAAGACATTGGCACACAGGAAGAAAAGGTTAATGTGCCTGAACACCCACAGGACTGAACTGACTGGAAATTAAACTCAATAATGCAAAATACATTTTGGAAGTAGCAACAAAAATTATCTGGAAGATAGGAACAGAAACCTGAAAATGCTGAAAAGAGAGAAAGAAAGAGTGAGCTTGTGATGATCCATCAATGGCACTGGGATCCATTAAGGGGAAGATTCAGTCTTGAGAGGGGTATATCCCATCCAAGTGGGGAAATACTGGAATATAATACAGTGTGCATTTCTAGGCATGTATATTAAAGACACAGGAACTTGAAAAATTATCTAATGCAGAGGTGGGCTACTTTGACCATCAGAGAAGAGGAGGAAGCTATCCTGCTCCTGCCAGCAAAAGCAGAAGAAAGTTATGATTACTCTGCACAGTTGCAGTTGGGCTGGTGGACGTGGAAGGGGAAATCTGCAGAGCATACACCAACAACTGAGCCAAGAAGCTTTTGCAGTCTTTGCTTTCACCAGTAGGTGTCTGCAGTAGGGGAAGGATCAAAGTCCCACCACCATGTGAGGAGCCTGAAGGGACCACAAACAGAATGATGTGTAGCAAAAGGAAGAATAAACACCCCTTCCATATCCATCATGGGATAGACGCAAGCAACAACTTACATTTATGTAAGAAAACAATCTGTTCCATGAAGAGCAAATAAAAAGGAGCACACATGTGGCTGAAACGAGCAGCCATTAGAAATGTGAACCAAGGTTTGTTAATGGACTTTGGAAACATGCTGTCAGTTGTAGGCATTAGCACAGAATGATGGCTGAGTGATGGCAACTTTACACAATAATCTCATATTCAGAGGATTTACAGCAGAGGATAGGAGACACAGCAAGTTTTGCAAAGTGACACTGTAGTTGCTTTCTTTATCCAGGAAACATTTATTAACACAAATAACATCATCCATCCCTCCCTCCCTCCCTCCCAATACAACCCCCAAAATATGTCATAATTTTAAAAGGGCAGGGAAAAAAACCCAGAAGATTAGCTTCCTGACATTGACTGACTCCTGTATCTTCTTTTCAGGATCCTATGAGATTTAATTGACTGGTAACAAATCTTTCATTTTCTTTACTTATACAGTTAATTCATAGTGAAAACACCACCTATATAGAAATATATATTCAGTAAAGCAGATCGCTGATAAACAGCCTAACCACAACATGCTCATATTATTTTTTTTACACATTGTACTGAGCACTGTGAAACTGGGACACAGTACTTAAAGCATTACACCAGGAAACCATATTCCATTACCATTTCACATGGGGGAGGAAGGGAAAAAAACACTGTTCATTTTGCTTGTTTTTCTTTTTCTGTAAATACTTCTTAAGATTCATCACTTTATATGATTTCAAAATTTCCATAGGTCTCAAAACCTCTTTCTTGAGTTTCAGAAACAGCAGACTGGCAGCAGCACAGCCAGAGGTCAGCATTTCACCTAGGCAGTGGCACTATCCCCACAGCTTTTGACTGAGCTCTCTTGTTGTTAATCCAGGTCTCTGGCCTTCGGATGTTTAACTACCTTTCTTTGAAGTGATGCATGGTCATTTACAGTAATGTAATTGTCCTCCTGGCCAGTGTCTGACACATGGGGTTCTGCTTGAAGCTGAGGCACAGATCCCTGTGATTCCTGGGCTAAACTGCTCCACCAGCATGGGGCCAGCACCAGGGCACTGCACCCCAGGCAGCACACATTTGTCAGTGAAGCACCACTGTGTCCCACAGAGCAGCAAAAGGATAAAGGGAAATCCATGGTAGTCTGGATAACGGGGCAGGAGGGGTACAATGGCAGGATCACCAGGTTCCTGCCTGGAAGCCTACAAAAATAAAAGCAATCCTGAATTAGTCACAAGTCCAGAGGCCAAATACTGCTCTGGTCACACTTGGGCAGAGCAACAGCCAGACCCCTGCAGTGTACTGTAGGATTAGTCATGCTCTGAGGGAACAAGACAACACAGCAGATTAATACTAAAACAAGTCATTCCCAGGGCTCTCAGAACCATCCGTCTTATTTTCTCAATATTTGTTTCTTCTGCTTGATCAATAATCTCTAAAAATGCAGATTTTTCCTTAGCAGGAACAGGAACTGGAATTAGTGCCTCTGTCCTCTGCTTGGCCACCATTTTCACTACAGTTACAAGAACTGAGGCTTCTCTCTCACTGACAAATCTTGTTGGAATCACCAAGCAGCTTAAAATTTTGTGGAGGGAAGGACTGTTGCTCCAGACCTTACAGATTCCCACTGTTGTTGTCCCAGCTGGCAGCAGCACTTGGAGCCCTCTAGAAAGACGGGAAGGATTACTTCATGTTTTATGTGCTCTGGGTATATTTTAACCACAATAATAAGTAGTGGTTGCAACATAACACTCTCTCTGTCAGTGGTTGTCATGGTTCAGTCCCAGCAGCCTGCTGGGGCAGGATAGTGTATTTACCTCCCAGTAGCTCTCCCAAGGGAGAGGTGGCTGGTTTCAGTCATCTTGCACTGGTGTGGCTGACAACAGAGGCACAGCCTTGCACCCAGGCAGGGTTTTCTATCTGAAAATTTAGCAAGAGAAATGAAGCATTAAAAGGAGTCTCAGTGCCTCTTTCCAGGAGCAATCAGGAGCCAAGTTTCTCTGAGCTGGATGTATGGATGCAGGCAGGGGCTTTCTAAGCTTCATCTGGGAACCTGCAGGGAACTCCTGGCTCCCAGGAGTAAAGATACTAATTTTCCCAGAGTACAAATACTAAACTAAAACTCCCAGAGGGGTGCAGAACATACAAGCAATAACTGCCTGCACAAATGTGCCTAGGAAAAATACTTGCATCTGTACAGTCCTTGAAGGCATAAAGTTTCTGTCATGAACAGAGTTGGTGGGGCATGGCATGGCATGGCAGGGATTACTGTATGACCCTTCCCCATAGTGCCTGGAAGTGGCTCCAGGTTAGGATCAGGGTGCAACCCTTGGGCAGGCTCAGTGCAGCACAGGCACTGCCTTTTTGCCTGAGCAAGAGCCCAGAGGTTAAGTGGAGGTGAGAGAAGATAGGGTGACAAGTCACCTGGTGTTCCTGTCAGATGTTATGCAATGAGGGGAGCTGGGTAACCAGTGGTAATCAAAATAAAGGTTTTGTGTGCTTGCTGCATCTCACGGCCCAACCCCAGACAGCAGCTAAGCACCACACAGCCACTCACTGCCCTCTCCCTGATGGGATGGGGGTCGGCAGGGTAGAAGTGGGAAAACTTGTGGGTTCAGATAAAGACAGCTTAATAGGTAAAGCAAAAGCCACACACATCAGCAAAGTGAAGCAAGGAATTCATTCACCCCTTCCCACAGACAAGCAAGGATTCAGTCAGCTCTAGGAAAGCAGGGCCCCGTCACACATAATGGTGTCTTGGGAAGGCAAACGCCATTACTCTGAACTTCCCCCCTTTCTCCTTCTTCCCCCAGCTTTATATCCTGAGTCCATAGGGAGTAGGCTATCCCTTCGGTCAGTTGGGGTCAGCTGTCCTGGCTATGTTCCCTTCCAGCCCCTTGTGCACCGCCAGCCTGTTCATTGGTGGGGTGGATGAGGAGCAGAAAAGGCCTTGACTCTGTGTGAGCACATCTCAGCAACAGCTAAAACATCCCTGTGTTATCAACACTGTTTCCAGCACAAATTCCAAGCTCAGCCACAAATGAGCTACTGCAAAGAAAACCAACTCTATCCCAGACAAAACCAGGATACCGTAACAACAGCTACACACAACTCCATGACCTCCTGCGTTGTCCAGGAGGGGCTGGAGTGAGTGACGGAGTGCAGTGAGTCAGGCTGCAATGTCAATGAGGTTGTTGAGAAAAACACCCAAGTTCTGGCTTCTTTTCAGGCTCCCTCTGCTCCCCTCTATACCCTCGAGCTCCTTTGTATCCCAGTACAGGAAAGAGAAAGATAGACAGAAAAGGTGTAGGCAAAGCAGAACAGGAAAACTTGGCAAAAGACTGCTAGACACAGAAGATTTCAGAAGGAAAGCATTTTGATGGACCATAAAATAATAGAATCTTTTAGGTTGGAGATTACTCTTAAGGTGAACAAGTCTAACTCTTACCCCAGCATTGTGAAGTTCACCACTAAACCATGTCCCCAAGTACCACACCTGCTTTGAAATACCCCCAGGGATGGCAACTCTACCGCTTCCCTGGGCAGCCTTTGACAGCCCTATTGGTGAAGAAATTTTTGCTAATATAAAGCTTCCTTGATGCAAACTGAGGCTGTTTTATCTTGTCCTATTGCTTATTACTTGTGAGAAGATGCCAACCTCAACCTCACCACAAGTTCCTTTCAGGTAGTTGTAGAGAGAGAGTAGAGGGAGAGTAGAGAGCTGTAGAGGCTCCTCTGAGGAGCCTTTCTCCAGGCTAAACACCAGCTCCCTCAGCCACCCTTCATAGGAGTATTCTTTCGATAATGCTAAGTCATTCAGGCTCATACCAGCGAAGGCTGATTTTGAGAAATTACAGAAGGGATCTAAGTGAGAGACTAAGCCTGGACTCTCTGGTTGGATAAAGCTCTGGCAGTGGAGCAGAAGTGGAAAAAAACCAGAGAGATCACTGGCTTGGAGGAACAATCCCTTTCCTTGTTCAGCTTCTGGTGTCTCCTGTTGGTGTCCCGTATTTCCACTATTAGAAGAAATTACGAGATATTAAGTCCACCTGTCCACGGCTTCTTCCAAAAATCTGCCTTCACTAGCCCATCCTCCCCCACCTGAGCCCCCAAAAGACCAAGTCCCTATTGTTTACCTTCAACCTTCCCATGCAAGAGCTAGGGAGTGCAAAGGGAGGCTAGTAAGATCCTAGTCCAGAATGAAAAGCACACACTATCTAGTCAGCCTGTGGATATCCTTGCCAAACAAGTCTGTGGGTTCAAAACATCACCATAAAAAATAAAGGTGTGAGATGTACTGAGGGCTCTGAAACACAAAGACATTACATCTGGCTTAGGAAGTCTCTTCAGTGCTAGAGGCTGAGAGATGAAGTATTACTACTGCCTTGTACTCCAGATAATGTTACACCCTCCTCCTCCCAGCTCTTCAAATTTGTACAATTCAGGAACCATTCCCAACAGGTAGTTTGTGTGAAGCTGCATATTTTGGGTGGGAAGCAGGATTTTACACTGGGGACACACACATCTGTTCTGTGCCAAGCAGTGCCTGTGCCAGAGAACAATCTCACACGCAGCTTATGAACAGAGGCAGAGGCAAAAATGTCCTCGCTTTCCCTGTATTCCTTCTTCCAACCAGAATGAGTGGAGGCAAAGCGACAGTGCCATTGGCTAATCCTGCCGAGCCCCGCGCTGCCCCTCCTCGCTGGTGTGTTTTGACTTGCAGTGCCTGTGTTCCTTGGTTCCTGCCCAGGCCGTGCATGTCGGACGTGAGCCGTGCGCTCCTGCTCCAGGACCAGCTCCAAACCAATACGTGCTTGCAAGCAAACCCACTCCCCACTCGGGGACAGATGACTCAAGCAAGAGCTCAGAAATATTTAATTCCTCTGTGCCAAGAGATTTTCCAGCACCAGGCGCAGAAGGAACAGAGTGCTGAGCAAAAGGCAAACTGCAATCGGCAGCTATCTGTCTAAAGGGGAACAGATATCGCTGCTAAAAAAAGGATGTAAACCCAGGCTGTCTTACAACTGGAAGAACATCAACTCTTACCGATGCTATAGTACACATTCTCCAAGAGGAATTACCTCTTACTGTTCTCAAAGATAAAATGAAGAAGCCCCTGCACTGTAGAATTAGCACATACTGAATATATTTGAAAAGGTCTGGCCAAAGCTGGCACTTAGGCAGAGTCAATTGCTGCAAAGTAAACAAGAAAATTACTTTCTTGAAAGCACCATCTGGTAAGGAGGCACCTCTGTGAAATGAGAAGCCTGTGATTCAGATAAAGAGTTCTGAACACAACCTTGTAGCTGTCTACACAGCAAACAAAACATTAGAGTGTGTGAAGAGTGGGAGGCATATATTCCTTTTACAGTTCCTTTATTTAGGAAAGTGTGATCGATTTGGGCCTCTCTAAGCAACAGAAAACATACCAGAAATAACAGAAGTTCTGGGTATAGACAAAACAATACAAAAATGAGGAAAAATGGAAGATCTTTATGCACAATTAATTTGAGGAATGTGTTGATACACTGTGGTACTGAGGTCACAATAATGCAGGATTACAGAAGGAATCAATTGTTTTTTATGACTGCCTTGATTATGCCACATTCCTCGTTCAAACTCAGAGCCTCCATCAAATTCTATATATAATTTTGGAAGAGGAAAAGAAAAAGTTTTCCAGGATATATAGAAGACTCAAGTTGAGGGATTTGGGAGAAACATCTTGCCAGATTCTTCTCATTTTTCCCATTCAAGCACTTCTTGTACTTTTCAAGTGTCTGGTAGCATTCAATATTGAGAAAGGACAATAGACTACTTGGAAAATGATCCAATTCTTATGGAGGATTTACAAATGACCTTAATACTGAGTTTCATAGGTAAACCTGGTGTGGGGGCAGAGAGTTGATTCATAACAACAGTGAGCAAGGGAGAATAAAAACTTACTCTGAAGTAACTTCCTATCTCCTGAACAGTTTTGCCACAATTATACATAAGCTTTGGGAGTGCTGCATCTTAAGCAAACCAGCATAGATACTTCAGTATTAGCCTTTCCTCTGGAATTACTGTGGTCCCACCACAGAGCTCGGTGCCTGAGGTTCGGGTGTTCCCTCATGTGCCTTCCTGCCCTCCACTTCCAGTAGAGACCAAGGAAAGAAAGAACCAGAAGAAAGGGGAAATTACATATTCAGTGATTTCTGGTTCTGAGTAAGTAACTTCTGTTTTCTTTGAATACCCCTGTTTGAATCTTGGTCTCCACTGGCAAATGAGCTTTGGGTCTACAACACAAGGCTTCACAAATTTACTTAAAAAGAAGCTGATCTGAGAGTGCTCCACATGAAGAAGCACCTCTTGAAATGCCTGTAGAGAACAGCGTCCTTTCCACAGTGTTTCTCTAAGTATGGGCAGGGCTCCAGGCAGCTGCATGAGTGTGTCAGAAATGAAGTCACCCTTTAGCAAAGCCCCTGATGCAGCTTAGGCTCTGGTGACATGTACTTAAGTGGCAGAAACCAAATTTATCTTGACAGTTTTGTTACACCTCTTGATACAAGGCCTGTTCTCTGTAACACACATCATCACTCGTGGTCTAAATGGAACTGAAGAAAGACATATTGGTGGCAGGTTAAGATCTCCATGCAGCCTCATGGTGATAGATCTTCCCTGAACACAGAGGGAATGGGGAAATCACACTGGGGCTGGGCCCTTGCTAGATGGACTTCAGGCAACCGATGATCTTCCTCCTTCTGCCCAAGCCAAATCATTTCACATAAAAGCAAATAAAGCTGGCATGGAGCACTTAGGCATTTTCTGATACCATGACTACTTAGCCACAGCAAGTCTGTGTTCTCTTAGCCAACAAGGGCAACCAGCCAGCACTGTGAGGTGCCTCAGCCACCAGCAGAAAACGAGGTACTTGCTCCAGGGCAGGGCTGAGCTTGAAGTTGGATATCTCTCCACTTACGATGATGGACACTGTATTACATATTCATTCCTCTCTCTTTCTGCTTTAAAAGTTTCCTTCTTTCCCTGCTAGATCTACTCTGATTTAACAAGTCCTGCTGCCTGAACCTGCTCTCTTATTATAGCTTTGCCCAAAGAACTGGCAACTGAGGCCAACAGTCAGCAAAACCTTCCTGGGGTTTTGGTTTACTTACCTTTTATCTCTTTTCTCCCTTGAAAAGAAAGCCAGTGGGTCAGCAAGGGAAGAACAACATGTTGTGATGAGAAGGGGTAGGGAATCCCAAGGACAAGATCCAGGATGATGGGCAGTAGGTCTCCTGAGGGCTTCATGAGCTGAACTGAGAGGAGGAGGAATAGGTTGTTGGGCTGAAGGGGCTACAGAGAGGTGCCTCCCTTCGGCTTTTGCTATGGTTAAAGACAAATTATGCTCTTGGTCACTTGCTGTACACCATTCTCAGTGTGCCATCCTCAGGTTTGCATGGACACAGGACTGCAACTTTGGAAGCTCAGCTCTCCCTCCAGAGTATACTAGGTAGGAAAAAGGGGACCAGAGTTGTTTCTCTAACTTTGTCTGCGGTGAGGTTAACTAGCCTGACCCCAAGAGCAACTTCTGTGTTCAAAATTCAGGTCCTCCCCGGAGCAGGGCTCCAAAAAGAGCAGCAGATGTTTACGAGAAAAAACGTAAGCAACATTTACAAGTGAAGACATTTCTTCCATGGATGCATGAAGTCCCAAATTTAGCAGACAAGGCAGAATCCCACATATTGCGGAACAGAGCTTTGAAAGTTGTCAGCAAGTGATATTCATCTCGATTTAGAAACAACTTGTTCCTACCCTGAAACATAAATGCAGTGGAAAACATGCTTGTCTTTTAGCTGCAAGTGTAGTATGCACAGTCGTTAGAGGAACTAGGCAAAGTGCTGGCATGGATTCACTTTCTTTTTATTCTTCTTTGCACCTGACTGATAGTATCAGATTTTCTCTTGATCTTTCTTATTCTACAATTCAATAGCTAACAGCTTCAAGCAAGTGCTGTCGAACAGAGTTAAGCAGCATTATTTTTAGTTCCTGGTTTGATTAGAGTGATGCAAGTAAGACAACAGACCATTAAGGTTTCCACACTCTAACAGTGGCATTACTCAGGGAAGCAGACAGTCTGAGATGCTGCCTTTCCAGGGCTTGGTATCTATCTACTAGCAAAGGACATGCAGAATAAGGAAAAAAGCTACTTACTAACTTCATGCTCTATTGTTCTCAAGTCTCGAGGTGCACGAGGATCTGGATAACAGAAAGGAAACCTTGATAACCTCCTTTCTTTAGTGAAAAGAATGATGTTTCAAGAATGTTGTTGTCCAGGGTATTGAAGCAGCTCAAGCAGCATTTACAGATACTCCCCCACACACTTGCAATCTCAAAGAGCAGTCCTGTAACTGATGTTTGTGTGCTCAGGCATTCAGTGAATACAGATACAAAGGTCAGCCAATCCAACACCAAAAGGAGAAAAAACCTGCTAGTATTTACTACTTGTAAATGCCTTCACAGCAGTTTTGCTCCACAGATTAGCTGGCAGGAAGACATAACTGAGGAATGTGATATGCTCTCCACAATCTGGCTTGGTTTCACACAACTTGTGTTGCCTTCACACAACTCTATTTTAGAAGAGAATATCCTGAGTTGGAAGGAACCCACGAGGATCACCAAAGTTTTACTGCTGACCAGTGTCCCAGCCCCCATACACTCGTGCTAGCCATGTCCAGTTGCCTTGCTCTGGAACATTGCCTCCCTCACACCATCCTGAAGGTATTTTATTTCACTGGGCTTAGACAATAAAGCAATTGTTGTTCTTCACTGTAACCTTGTATTTTTCAGAGCTTAGTCTATTGGGCCAGTCAGGTCATGCTTAGGGCTACAAAATAATCCAGTAAACTAAAAAAGGAAGAGCCCACATCATCATCATACCCCATTTTTGTCACAACCCACTCCTGAGGAAGCTAAAAGTTTAACTCCCCCATCCCACCCTGCTGAGGGCCCCTCAACTCCCCCTTATTTTGAGGCCCTCCAGCCCTCCTTCAAACCCACCCCTCACATTCACATCCAGTGCCACAATCTGCCCTGGGTGCCCAGCAAACCCCACTGTGCCACAACCTCTGCAGCCTTCCCCTTCCTCGCACCGGGGCTAAAACAACTGCCATGCAATTATGAACCCCAACATCTAACCACTGCTTCTGGGATGCCATTTGCTTCTTAAAGCCTCCTGAGGCCAATTCTCAGCCCTTGGGCTCCTGTCAGGAAAATGAGACTATCACCCCCCCTTCTGACAGCAGCACATCTGTGGCTTGTTTCTGTTCAGATGTCACAGCTCTAGCTCTTAGTCCTCACAGAGTGATAAAGCTTTCCCCATGAACTCACACTCTTATAAATTCAACCTGGTTTATTCCAAATATCACATAAATTAAACACATTTCCCATGAATATTGCAAATACACATGAAATGAACACTGCAATTTTTAAAAAAAGTTTTGGCTTTTTTTATGCAACAAGAAGTGCCAAATGTGGTTAGAACATGAACTTCTCCTGTATTTACTAGATACAAAAAGGTGCAGATTAATAATTTATATTTATACATATGTACACACTCCATTTCATTTCTAGCTTTAAAACAGTAAAAAATGGTTTCAAGTTTATCTACATTAAACATACTCATTTACATCTGGTCAGAAGCCCCAGATAAGAGTTGATACAATCATTTCACAACTGCAAAATTAAGGCGCTACCAAAATACCAGTTCCACTAGTGTAAAATGTAACAGGAATAGAGTGTACAGCTTTCTATTTATCAATTTAAAAGTGGACTGGAGAACAAGGAAAAAGGAGCAGTAAGAAACATGACAAGTTCTACAGGTTAGAAGTACAAAGAGATCTCGATGACTATCAAATGAACATATTAAAATACAGTAGATAAAAGGCCTCAGTGGCAAACAATTAGTATGCTTCTGAAAGACAAAAAAGGTTAAAATATATATCATTTTGTAGCTTGAAATTTTACAGGTGAACAACAGGTGTAGAGGTAGAGGGATTTTTTTTTCTTTTTGGCCTCTTTACGATGTATAAAGAAGGGCCACATTCACCACAGTGAAAAGACGCATCATATATCCCAGCATCCTTGCTTGGACAGCAAGCAAGAAAAGTGTAATGAGCTAGAAAGGCAACAAATCCTGTCTATCCCTTCCAGGAGCTCAGCTCCAATGCTTCCAACATGTACCTTGGCAACAAGTTACACCTAAGCGCAGACTGGCTGTAATGTGGACATTTCCTCTAGAGAGCAATGAGACAGCTTTTCCTGTGAGGTACTACTGGATGCTGCAGATATTATATGGCAGAGGTGATTTGGTAAAAATGAAAACTGGTACTTTCCCTTAGAAAGCAAGTACCACAGGGCAGTGGTGATTTTATTTATTTATTAAAGCTTTGCTATTTGATCAGCATTCAACGTTTTGGAAGAAATGTCAGCTTTGGGCTGCTAATATGATTATTTGCATCCATACACAGACAATTCCTTTGTTGTTATCATTTATCCAAAACATCAGTCACTGAAATATTCACAAACTGCTTTAAACCTTGACTAAAAAAAAATCCCTCTACAGTTCAGCTTTCTTTTCAATAACAATCACTCCATTAACTATGCGGGCCTTCATGAACACAGTAATGTCACTTCCCATGTAGAATGTCTTTACACACTACAAAATAGCAGTAAACAACCTCTCATTTCATAGGGTTTTCTGTCAGAAGTACCTCAAAAGTAGATACCTTGAAAAAATCACTTTTGGAGAGAAGAATATTGACATTAACATTTACTGAGGCAAAGCCAAGAAGACACTAACTAGCACCTTGATATTTTTTTTCTTAAATGCACTATCTGTAAAATTAAGCACATATAAGATCAGGGACCAGCAATATACAAATACCATCAGCATCCTCTTCCAGCTAAACTAGTAATACTCAAAACTAGGCCAGACACACAAACAAGCAAGATGAGTGAGTCTTGAAGAAATACACAGCATGGAAAGGAATGGGAAGAACAGGAAGCTGAACAGAAAGGATTGCAAGATCAAATACAGTCCATTTTCTGGTCTGAGAATTAGTTTGTGAAATCACCCTTCAGTAGCTCAGCTGACAGTGGGCTGAAGACCTACTGACTTTGACATTTCCTCCCCATGAATACAACAATTCCTTTATACTTCAGCAAATTTCTCTTTATCATCTTCAAATCCTGGAGGAAATGCATTCAACTTGAATTTTGAGTATTTTGGTGGTGGTAGCAGAACTTGCAGAAGGCTACTGTAGAGGTTATGACATCATTGGTTGTACATTATGCACGTCACACTTCAGAGAATATACTTACAAACTACTTAAATAGAAAAGGCGTGTTCAAGGTAGAGGCAGTTACAGTACATTCAGGGTATGTTACAGAAACCATTTGTGGTAGCCATTTGCTGAAAGGAAAAAAAACTGCATTTTTGTTTCCCAGACCACAGAGGTTATAACTACAATACCCAAAGAGAGCAGGTAACATATCCCAATCACCTCATTTTCATGCAGTCTTCTTCCAGAATTCATGTACAAAGTGGAAAAAAAAGTTTAAATACCTCTTCATTGACAAATAAGGAGAAAAGAACTAAAAAAGAAACCAGGCACTTTGACCGTTTAGGTAAGCAGCCACTTCTTACCAGACTTCTGCACATGAACAAGTCTTTACATTGGTCTTGCTATGCTTGCAGCACATGGAGATTCAAGTCAACTTTTTTTCCCTGTTGGTAGTATCAGTTCTAGTTATAGGAAACTATGCCAATTGAATTGGTAACACTGAGTTATTTCATTGGCAGTTGAGCAAATGTTGATCATTTGACTGACAAGTGATCAATTTAATAGCTATCAAAGTTAGATATTAACAAAACAATACATAAAAAAATAATCAAAGAGACAAATGAAGGTTAACACCTGACTGAAGCTTGCATTGAGACTTGCCTTTATAGGTTCGGTTTGTGACTCCTTTCACGGTGTTACTGTGGACTCATTTCCATCACCTACAGTAACTGGTACTAAACTACAATACTTTTGGGTTTGAAACATGTTCAGTAGAGACCACCCCAACGTAATGGGAGGTTGGCATGACACTGCAGGAAGGAGGGAGATGAAAACCTCCCCACCTTTCATCCTCACTGGTTCCACTCGCAGAGCAGGTGTTCAGAACAAACTGCAGCATGCCTCCCTCATACTTGGGGTGAAATCATTATTTCACAGCAGTGTTTAGCATACTTTAGGGAGCGGCTTGGTTTGAATTTAGCAGTAAGACCAGCTAGGATTACTTTGGGTTTTCTCTTCAAAGAAACCAAAGTACATCTTTCCAAACATTTTGTATATACTCATTCTGCTACAACACATAAATCACAAAGGAGGGATTACCTAAGGCTACCAAATCGTGTGCTTATTCAGTAGCTATTATTCTTTCAGATAAACATCCTCAGATGCCTTGACTACAAATGGCTTAACCTGTTTTTTCCTCAGATTGTTATTTGCTGAAGAGAAAGAGGGAGGGAGATGTGGGTGTATGACAGACTGCCTTCCAATTCACTAACAGAGAGTACTGCTGCTTATAGTCCTCGTGCATACTTCTGCTAGGCAGCGTAACTCCTCTTCTGTTCACTACCTTCAAGAAAGTCTAGGAAACACCTCTTCAATCCACTGTCCAGTTTCCTCTTCTTACTGAGTGAAAATCCAGATCACATGCAGGCCAATGGCACTACTCTAGTACTTAACTCTCTTGGCTAGAAACATCAACTCTATCAAAGTACTTTGAAGCAATTATCCACATCCAGCAGCTACATTCTAAATGTAGCACAGCTCTGTAGAGGCTCAGTTTTCACCAGGACAACAGGAGAGTTTGCAAGGTTTGGTGAATACCCAGGTAACAAACCGATGTAATAAATGGATGCAGGACGCAGTCAGAAAGGGCTGTTCCTTCTTGAAGGAATCTTTAAAAAATACAAAAAACAACCCCTCCCCCTTTGCCCTCCCCCAGAACAACCTGTCATGAGATGTTTTTTGGTGCCCACTCACAACATAAGTCCATGTTATCTGGGTCTTTTGCGAGTCACAAATATCAATACGCGTCTGATGGCGATCAGACGATCCTTCAGGGAGGTCATAGCCAATATAGCCAGCTGAGCTCTATTTTCCAGAGGCAACACTGCCAAGAGCCACCAGTACCAGGCAGGACCACTGGGGTTGCTCTGCAAAAGGATGGAAAAACACAGTTATGTATTCACCAGCACAGCCCCATGAAGAACATCACCTTCCTTCTCACCTTCTATTTGCTAAGAAAGTCACCACAAAACAAGCAACAACTGAACACTTAATTGCAGGTGTTCTCTTTTATCTGTATACACTATTAAGACTTATCTCTTCAGCTACCAAATTACACAGGTATATTGTTTATCCTGCTTCATGCTGACAGACCAAAACTGGGTAAATAAGAGTCTAGAATGTACAAAACCACAGCAAAAATCTATCAGAAAACAGTCTAGTGTTAAAATTCTGTGTAGAATAAGGCTGCATAAATAAGCAGGTTTTATTACCTGTGGCTCTGATTCTTTTCCTGGCATAGATCCAAAATGATTGAGAATTTGCACTTTCATATTGTCTTTAAGAGAAGTAAACCAGGCAACAGCTTGATCATAAACTGAATCATGAAGGCGGACAAGTTCTTCATATTCTGGTCCTTCAACCTTATTGTTAAAAGAAGGGAGATGGAACAAAACAGGTTTGATACCACGGAGTCCATATGCTTCCCCAGAAGCAAACGAAGCAAAATAATGCAGTGACTACAGCTGTTCAAATGTCCTTATCTAAATCAACTGTGCCTAAGTCTCAGATTTCAAACCTGTGATGCTGGAGTCTTTTTACCCTCGGCTAGGTGTTCTGAAGTGACATTTCTTGGAGCAGTAACTGCCTCACTAGTACCCATTCCTAAATGCTGGCATAACAGAAGAATATGCTCTCTAATCCTGGGACATATTTATCATCTCAAACCCACAACCTCAAGTCCCTGTCACAGAATGACCTCTGGACAGTGGTACATCATCTGGCAAAACAAAACAAACACTACTGCCACCGAGCACAGAGATGGGGGGGCTACAGCACTTAAGAGACCAGCACTGTTTTACAGAAGTGTTAAGGCCATGGTAGGACAGCCAAGGAGAAGGAGGAGGGTAGACACCCAAGCAGGCAGGAAGCAGGGAAAGTGATGCTTTCCCAATACCAGAAACAGCCTCAGAAGAAACACCCTCATTGAAGCAGAGTGTTTTAGTTGCACAGGCCTACTATTAGCTATTAGGGGGGAAAAAGCATAAGCAAAAACCACTACAAACTGGTGATTTGTGGGGGTTTTTGGGGGGTTTTGATTCTGGATTTTGTTTGGGGATGTTTGTTTTTTTTCCCCTTTAACATGTGCACATTACATAGGTGATTTCACCTATGCTACTCACTCATATACACATCTGATCTAGCTGCTCTGGATGCCCTTCACAATCGAGGAGAAGCAGTTCTAGAGAACAGTTAATCTCATCTTAAATTAAGCATCTAAGAGCATATAAAACAGGTATCTTTGGACTGAGATTTTTCACCATCAGACAGATCATGAATGTAGGGCACTGAACAGACACCAGACACCAGCCTCCAATGTGAGACAAAGTAAATCTCACTCTAATTATGAAGAGGTGGGTCTCTAGCACAATCTATAAACAATGCCTGTATACCTGAGTTGCACCACTCTTCACTGGAGAATTAGAGCAGAGCCCTCACTCTGAGCAGACTGCCTATTCCAGCCTTTCACAGGCAGAGACACCCCCACAAGCTCAACCTTTCGTGCCCTGGGAAACAACTGCATCATCCTGCACAGGTTAGCAAAGCACTGCCAAGGCTTCACAGACTTTCACTTCAACTGCGAGAATATGCTAGAGCTGCATGACCAAACTGACTTCATCACCTGGCAGGAGATTACTGCTAAGCTCAATGTTAATAGCTACCAATAGCTACCAAGACACGGTCTGAAGATGATCCAGAGAGTATGGCCAAAAATTCAGCCTTCAGCCAACATCCATCACAAACACCTCACTTGATGCAGGTTTGCTAAGAGGACTTGTTTTTAAAAGCTACTCCCCTCTCTGCATTTCTCTGCTCTCAGCCAGCTCTAATGGATCCTTGTACAGGGCATAGTTAACTACATGTCAGTAAGAACTCATTTTAAGAGCAGACTCCCACATTTATTTGAGGACCTGTTCTGTAAATGAGAGCTTGGAGGACATATGAAGTGTGCCAACTGTCCGTTCAGTGCAAGAGAACAGTCAGTTCTCTACCAATAGGAGCATGTGCTTTTAGAAGGCTTTAAATTCTGTACCAGTTTTAAAATGTTACTCTGACCTCACCTACACACCATGACCTCAGCATCCTGAAAGCTACTTTGAGATCCATGAAAGGAGTGTAACACTTTAAGCAGAGATAATTATAAGGGAAGAAAGGAAGAAAGGGAAAGAAGATACAAAGTTTGTTCCATGGTTTTTAAAACAGAGCTTTAGTGTATTTGTAATGATATTGGCTTAGAAATAATGCACAGCTAGCTTGAAATGCAACAAGGAAAGGCTATTTAAGTGAATCCAGCAATACATGGGTATGAATAACTTTGCACCATAGATCACCTTTTTATCTTCAAGATACTCGATGTTTGCTGTGTTATATCCATCTCGCTGGCCATGGCTTAAGACCCTAAAACGACGGACACCAACTGTATCAACAACTGAGCGTCCATCAGGAAAAAACTTTACGTCCCTGATCTCTAATATACAGCCATGATCTGCAAATCTGAAATGACAGAAGGGCATAAAAGCGGAAGTCATCAACAAGCGTTTATAGACATCAGGACAAATACTGGGCCTAATTCACCATTTCTTACTTGAAAGAGGATTCTGCTTTGGTGACAATACATTTCTGCTTATTCACATAAGCCACACAACCCCCACCCTTTCTGCCTTCCCTCAGAGGACCTGGGCAGCAGCATTTTCAGGGCAGGTTTGTGGAGTGGGAGGGTTGGAAAGGGACAGGAAACTAAATGAAACATGTTTCATGCTGAGAGTTGCCAGCTGCTGGTGGCGAATTCATCTGGTTTGCAAAGAAAACTAGATGGGTAAAGATACTGTAAGGAAGTACAGAAACTGAGGAACAAATGCATGGCTGTGAGGGCTATCCCCCTACTCCAAGGTGTAAGCAGAAGACTGCAGGCTTTAGAAGAAAAAGGCTTTCTATATAGCAAGTCATTCTCTTGCATTTGTTTCCTTCAAAAAAAAAAAGTCAAACCAAACCCAAAATACCCTCTTCACAAAAGCACGTTTGTATCCATTGTATTTAAAGTAGGCACAGGTTTTAATCACACCCTGGAAACAGGCATGAAATAAACTTTTACTTTATCAAGCTTCCTTAACTCTACCTTTGTGATGCAGTGATTTCACTAGAGAGGCTGATTGCACAATGACTCGTCACCACAATACATTTGCAGGTCTACACCTCAGCCTACTGCTAAGCAGGAGAAAGCACTGTATCTAGTCTCATCTCAAGATACCAAAACCCTGCAGGGTTTGATAAATTCTTTATTAGGGAAATGCTTGTCTTACTAGGGCTTGGCCATTTCTCACAATGGAGTGATGAAGAAATGACTCCTGTCTCTGCTCTTACCATGGGTTTGGGAGGGGCGGGGGGAAGCTCACCACTGTGAACAACTGTTCTCTCCCAGCCAGTGCACAGGAAAAAAATCAGGCAGAGCAGGAGGAGCAGAGCTGCACACAGGTAAGCCCTGGTGCTCTACCAATAGGACTGACTCAAAAAAGCAAGTTTGTTAGTTTATTATAGCAATATTACACTACACACTATTTAAACAGCTACATAACAATTGTTTTTAATTAATGATTTTAGTGACATTCATACTGAACTTAGAAATTAATATAGAAGTGATGATTTTTTCTTTTTTGTTGTTCTTAGAGGAGTTTTTTTGGGTAGACAGTGACCTCAATCAGAGACAAGAAAGCACCTGGAGACAGGCATAAAATGTGCTGACAACATTAAGAGCATATATTCTTTTACCAATTTTAAGTTAAAATGGAGAAATAAAACAGAGGAAGGTAATGAACTAAACATGCTTTGTCACTGTGTTTTTCAAGGGAGGTATGTATTAATGTCTCGGTAGATGAGGCAAAACAAGTTTCCCCACTTCTTGTATTCCCAAGTTGATTATGCAATTTTGAATAAACAGAAGAACTTCTCTACTTGTGTAAGAAGCTGGACCAGCCTGCCAGGTGTCTGCAGATGAAGGCTTCCTGTGTTTAAGTTATCATGCTCATAAAGTTGAATTATTTTAGTAACTCAAAACACACAGGACATAGAAATCTAACCATACTGTTGCATTTTTAAATACCCTTCATGATGTTATCTAACAAACCAATTACTGTGTTTTGGGGATTGTAACACCTTGGCCCTCTGTATTACCATACCTGACTCCAAGTAAGTTTGGCTGTTCTACAAGCCTGCAGGGATATAAGGAGAGTTATCACTGAAGTAAGTCCTAGGGTAATTCTGTCCTCACTCTCACAAGTATTCACTTCCAGAAAAATGGTGATAGGCCTGAAAGGGACTGTGGAGCATCAGCTACTGCTGGAGTCTGAACTCCACTGAGTGCAGTACTGACAGCGTGCCAAATGGCATTGCTGCACAGCCACAGCTGACAGGAAGCTGCAGCATCTCCTGTATTCTTACTGCTACCTCACTGTCCAGTCTGGGAGAAAAATAAAATATCCCCCCCCCAAAAAAACATGAAGTGGACAAGGAAAGGCTGCCAAGCCTCAGTAATGACTTCCCCCCTCTCAGCTCCAGTGATGATCACACACAAAAGTGCTGCTCCTGAGGATGCCTGTCTAATGTGTTCTTAAAAATTCCCATGTTCGTCACCCATTCTACAGCCTGCATCAGGCCCATCTAACTTCTGAAGTCAGCAACTATTGCATCTCATAAGATGAGATCTCTCAAGACCACCTCATGTTTCTCCCATGAGCATGGTGTCAAAACCCCATTATCTGTGAAATACTTAAACCTGAAGGCTTTCATAGAATCACAGAGTAGCTTTGTGTTGTAAGGGGCCTTTAATCTAGTCAGTCTCTGCATAGGGAGCTGGAAACACATCAGTGTCAGAATTCACAAAAATGAATGAAAGGTATGATGATATAGGAAGACAATGTAAACCCACTCACTGCAGATAGTTTAGACATTGCAACACAGCAGTAAAGACAAACATTCAAATTCAACATTCAGCAGCAAAACAGACTTCTCAGCCAAGGGTATACTTTGTCTCATTAAAACGATACCACTCTTTCAGAAAAGCTATGGGAGGTCTGGATGTTTTGCCTTGGTTTTGTTTTCTTAAACTGAGTAGACAGAGGAGGAACCTCACCCAGACAGTCAGCTTTCACTGGAACAAACAGGCCAGCAAGCTTTCCAAACACGCAGCCAATTAAATGCTATTTTTGGAGCCTGTAGTAGCAGGATGAGTTGCATTCTTGCTATCATCCATCAGGGAGTAATAAAATTACATCTTTGTGTAAAAAGGAATGTTTAAACTTCAAAACTAAGAAGTAAGCAACTTTGGTATTGGTTCACACAGGACTGGAAGGAACCACAGTGGTTTGGGGAGACAAGTACACTGTGCTGCAGTATTCCATTAGCTCACAGCAGCTTCTGCAACAACAGGACATTCTCAGCTCATCTCCTTACCCTTTTAATTCATCAGCTAAGCACATGCCAAACTGCTTGGTACCAGTTTCCATGCATCTTCTTATCATTAGGCGATAACGAGGTTCAAAGACATGGAGTGGACAAGGGATGGTAGGAAAGGCCATGGTACATACGAAGATGGGAACATCTTTATTCAAACTGTAAGAAAATCGTTAAAAAAAAAAATCACTTTTTTTTTTCTGAGTGCTGCTATAGTCAGCATATATCCTTAATACAAGGCAAATGGTTTCCTTAGACTCAATCTTTGTAAATGCATATCTCTTCAATGTTTGCCATTTTCACAAGACAATGTTTCAGAACTCTTTTCATTTAATACATTAAGTAAACAATCCCTCTAACCTATTTCCACAGAGGAAAACTGTCAAGAAACAGCCAGTTTCCCGAAGACATGCATACTGATACATCTTGGATACACATGGCAAGATATTGGTGACAGCTTTTCACAGTAACAAAGTACTTAAGGACCAGCCATGTTCAAAGCAAGATGGCAGAGAATCCCAAAACTCACCCATTGATTTTGAAGTAGCCCACTAACCCACTTAATTTTTTTCAGGATTAACTGCATGTTTTGTTTTACTTTTTAGGTTACAGTTATAGCACAACATTCACAAGTCACTGACAAAACTGGATCCTTGAACTTCTCCTGACCTGAAGTATAACTCATTTGTAATTTGAATTCTACTCCCAGAAAACCCCCACTGTAACTCCTAAAGCTATTATGTTGTTTCAGAGGAAAAAGCAATTATCTTTATTTTAATAATATTGTTGTGCCTCTCCACCATCCAAGCACATTGTTACTTGTTTATCTGCAACATACACGTCAAAAATACAAACCATCTGGCAGGTTCATTTACAAGTTCATTCCTTTGGTGCATTTCCATTAGGAAATGACTCTTCTTCAGTAATTTAGATTGAAAAATACATTTTTGTAACAGCTGTCAGTAGTATAAAGAGAGCCTACTTTGACAATTCCTTCATTTCTTCCTCATAAACTTTCTTCCTTTCAGATAATTCCTCTGGCAAGTAACGGACTATCAGCTCTTCTGTAAGGACGGTCTTCTTGTAAGTTCTGCTTGCCAGAAACTACAAGGAAGAGTCAACTCTTAAGTCTGATAACAAGAAGACAGGTAACATCTCTTCCTCCCAACCCGTTCTTCCCTGAGGCCAAAGTGCTCCTTAGTTAGGACTGTACCAATACCTCACCCTTTTCAGCCTCCAGGCACCAAAACTTCCACTTCAGCATATGTGGTTCACCCCACTGTCTTTTAACTCTAACCCCATACCCTTTCTGGGCAGAAGTTGTACTACCAGGAAGAAAAGGCAGTCCATCCCCACTTTTGAAAAGATACATTTATCTTTTTCATCTACAGCTGTCAGCTTACTGGCAAGAAGCACGAGTATGGGATACCTTATGTCTGCTGTTGACAAGTGTTGACCAAAGAGCAACCATTCCTCATTCACCAGAGTTTCCACATAAACTGGAAATATGGTATGAACACACCTACGGCTGGGGGTCACTAGGCATGAGCCTGATGGGATACTGGAAGCCTCCATTTCTTCAAGAACCAGCAAACCACTTGTCTACCAATGAATGCCAAATATATCCTTGAGTAAATGAGGTCTGCGCACAGCTTGATGCTGTTGGTACTGTCTTGTTCTGGTTTCACAGAATCATAGAATGGTTTTGGTTAGAAGGCACCTTTTAATGTCATCTTGTCCAACCCCTTCAGTGAGCAGGGACATCTTCAAATGGATCAGGTCGCTCAGAGCCCCCCATCCAACCTGACCTTTAAGGTTTCCAGGGATGGAGCATCTACCAGCTCCCTGTGCAACCTCTTCCAGTGTTTCATCACCATTATGGTAAAAAAACTCTTACTTACATCTAATCTCTTCTGATTAAATCAACTCTTTCACTTTAAAAGCATTACCCCTCTACTAAAATGTCTGTCCCTATCTTTTTTATAAAACCCCTTGAAGAACTGTAAGGCTGAGATCAGGTCTCCCCAGAGCATTCTCCTCACCAGGCTGAACAACACAACTCTCTCAGCCTTTCTTCATAGGAGAGGTGTTTCAGCCCCAAACCATCTTCATAGCCCTTCTCTGGACTTGCTCCCCTTTCCTGAGGGCCCTGTAGCTGGATGCAGGACTCCAGGTGGCATCTCACCAGAGAGGGGCAGAATCACCTCCCTCACCCTGCTGGCCTCACTGCTTTGGATGCAGCTCACAAGTAGAGCGCAGAAAGTCGCCACATAGATGCTTTCAGAAGAACACAATTTTGTGCAGTTTTCTTCACTGGGGCAAGGACATACTTACTTCTGACAGCTTTTCCTTGCAGAGCGGGCAAAGTGGATTATGGTCAAGGCAACGCTCAAGGCATTTGAGGCAAAAGGTGTGTCCACAGGGTGTGGTAACAGGTTCGTAGAACAACCTTAACATGAAAACATGGAACAGAAAAGCTAAGCTGCCAACAAAAACAATTCCCAATGTGTGGAGAGGAGTGACTAGTCCTAGCTGTTTCTTTCTTTCCTGCTTTTGTATAAAGCACAGGTGACAGTGTTATCTAAGGATACAAAAAAGGTTTTCATTTTTAGAAGTGGTAAACAATGGAGAACAGCATACATAATGGAGAAAACCACATCTGTAAAGATTCACCAGATGTAAGGTTCAGCAAAAAGGAACAGAGTAATTAATGATTTAGACATTCTCTGGCAGGCTTCTCTTCTTACACCATGAAAACTTTTTTCAGAAGCTAGAGAGGCTTTGTTATGTTAATGCCAGGTCAACACAGTCATACCTCATGCAGAGGGAACACTCAAAGTCTGACGCATCCACCAGAGTTGTTGGTATTTCACTTGAAGTGTCAGTGGTGTTTTCAGGTAAAACATCTCCATCTAAGTAGTCAAGAAGATTATTACAGTAAATATGTAAGCATTACTGCACTTTCCGATGTTCTTTACACTGTTGATTTTTTCACAAAAAACCTGATTTATGTATTTTCTTTTCTGAAGTTTTGTTTCAAACAAACATATTTCCCATCTAAGTTTTAGATTTTTTGGCAGGAGATCTTTTGGAGAGCAGAGGATGATGTCTGTGGCCAGAGGATACACTTTAGAGCCGAATACCCATTATTTGCTTCTCCAAAAATGATTGTGTTGTGGGTTTTTCTAGACTAGTTTTTAAAAGATTCTGCTATTGCTTTCCCACCACCACCCCCACATCAGCCAGACCAGATGTTTTCAAGTACATTAAGTCCAGAATTTAATTTGTTTACACACAGTCAAAATATTTCATCACTGTTTATTATAGATTTCTCAGCAGGGGTAATTTTTCTTACAAATATAAAAAAGCCTACATTTTTCTAGACTAGGCTGTTGTAGAAATCCCAAATTTCAGACAGCTTAAAGTCAAAGGACTACTGGAGTTGCATTAGCTAACACTGCTTTTACTAGCTCAGCAATCTGCAAACAGAGGCTAAACACTTCACTTAAAATTCTGCCCAGATTGATTTTTGGGGGTGGTTTTTATCTCTGGATTAAACTCAGTTTAAGGGTATGCACTTCAAAATTCACAGCAGCATTATTTAGGCTCAAAAGCTATCAGCTCCAGCTTCTGTTGACATTTACACAAGCAAATTCTGCAATTTCTTTTACAATTTGTATCTTCGTGATGAGTTGCAACAGAGTCATGACTGCTGCCTCCACATGTTTTTTATTAACCAAATTCTTGACCATTAAAAAGCTCAGCTTTTTATGTTAAGTTAAAACACTAGGATGCTTTGTTAAAGAGTAATTTATGCTCAGCATCTGGCTTCTCTGAAGCACAGACAGGATAGGTGGTGTATGGCCTACAAAGAAAAACAATGCTATCTTTAACCTACATCTCACATGTTGGCATTTAGTAATTGCAAGAACCTGGCTGTGTTAATTCCGCAAATAGTAACATGGCACTGGGACCTAGCACAGACCAGAAATTAGTGCTTATGGGTAAAACACGATCTCTGGCCTTCCCTGTGAAGATACAGGTGGGTCAGATTTCACAATCTATTTACTGAGTCTGCAGTTCACAGGCAAGTACAGGGTTTTTTCCTCCACAGCAACGTGATCAGAAACTGGCCATCTATTGATCTTTTGCAGAGCAGACAGTTGTACTTGCAGACCTGTAACATTTTGAGGCAGAAGTCAAACTCGTCAAGATGTGGGTTTTTTTTTTTTAATTTAAGGGGAAAAATTCACACCAGTACAGCAGCATTTTCGAAGTCTATGTTAACCAATAATTACGACTCAGTGAAGTATTGCCTTCAGCATTTTTAGCCCCGAGTAGTAAAGCCACTCTGGAGGTCTTTGTTAGAAGCTTGAAAAGCATACAAATTGTAAGCACAGCTATCAAGTAACAGAAAACTTGGGGGCAGGGGCTTGTTACCCTTTAAAAGGCTTCTTTGTTTGCTTGGAAAATTTCATGTTAAGTTGCATGTGACCGTTTCTAATGCCAGTTAAAGATTAGTTTCCAGGCTTACTTCATCTTTCAATCATATAGAAAGACAATGAAGTTCAACTATAGCTGAGATCCAGAAAATGGAAACTGTGGCACTAGCAACTCGAAGACTAAACTGTGAGTGGATTACACACACGTTACAGTGGAAATGGCCCGTCTGAGAAAGAAAAACACAGTTTTCATTCAATGAACTTAAACTGCTCTGGAATAAGGTAAATAGGTTGTTAGAGCAGAAACAGACACACCAGAGTACAAAATATTATGCCAATTCCTGTAGGGAATGTTTTATTGACACCTATAAAAAGGGAGGAGTAAAAAAGTTTACAGTTTTTCAGTATGTGAAAGAGAAATCACTTTTCTAAGCCACAACACAAACCTTTTTTAAGAATCTTATTGGGGACATCCAAGCTCTGCAAATCCCTCATGTCACTGGACAGCTTTCTTTTTAAGCCAACCCCAGGTAAACTGGAGAGAATAGCTCCCAAAGACTTCTTGTTGTCTTCAAAGTAGAGATCCAGAACATGATGCGTAACAGAAGAATCAGTGCTTCTGAATACATCGGATTCTTGGGACGGGGTTTTTGTTAACCTGAACATAGTATCCTAAAAAAATAAGAACAGTTACATACAGCATGAGACAATTTTGTTCTGCTTTTACCTATTAGTTTTATCAGCAATAGATCAATGTTCCCACAATGAGCCTAGCAATGAAGAAAGGTCTGTATCAAAGGTCACTTCCCAGTTGCATGAAGCTCTCCCTACAGCGCCTGTCTCTAGAAATTATGTTCCTGTCATACCAGATCTTCAGTGGAAAAAACCCACAACTACAACTGACCCCCACGTGAAGGCATCACATTGTTTTCTGAACAAAAAGGTTCGCTCTCTTATTCTTCTGAGGAAGTACATCCCAATAAGAGATCCAACAGCAATGGAAAGAACAGGCTTACCATGAAAGTAAGTGCCTACATGGGTGCAGACAATGTCACACAGATCAGAAAGATCCATGTGCTACTTTTGGTATTTTTATGTTGAACACTTTTTGCTTTACCTTTGAGGACCCAGCAACAGAGTTATCTTCCACAGCTGACTGTGTGTTTATGCTACTCAGAAACGCAGGTTTCAATCTTGTATGGGATGTTCGACTAGAGAAAGGTGCTGTTAGACTATCATGCACATTTTCAAAGGCTGGGAAAAACATCTCACACATTATCTAGTTAATTAGGAGAGAAAAAAAAAAAGAAAAAGTAATAATTACAACATAGATATTTATGTTTGTGTGAACACAGATACACAAACTTCACGGTTTCTAGATGCAAAGAAGCTTGCAACATCCAGGACATCCTGCATTCCCCAGTGCCCATGGGAAACCTGGATGGCAGTCCCCACCACAGTCACATTCCAAGGTGCTCTTCTGGTGCCCTCCTCCCTTACCAAAGGCTTCTGCTCCCCAAGAGCATCCAGGGCAGCAGTCTGTTGCATCGTTCTCCTGACCTACCCATCTCCATTTTGACACTCAGACCCTGCCTCCAGAAGTCTTTAGACCATGGTCTTCCATCAAAACCAGTTAACAGAGATGTGTTTAAACACTCCTTGTGCTCTTCACCCATCTCCTCCATCCTCAAGCAGATTTAACCCCTAGCTTAAAGCTGTGTAGAGTCTGTTGCCCCTCTCACCAGTCCCCACCAAGCATCTTGCCAAATCCTCGTTTCATTTTTATAAAAAGCTGCCCATATGGATGGTCACAGAGAACCTGATGATGGGCTGTTAGCACTTAATGTGTCTAACTTCCCATAAGGGACAAAATGCTACGAAGACTGCAGGATTTTTCCAGGACAGGGCAGCACACAGTCTCCTCTTCTCAGTCCTCTGCCACTTCCCACATGAAAGTAACTTTCTGATGGGTACTAAAATTAGCAACCTCAGGCCTACACAGTGGAATTCACAAATATATAATCCCTCTGGTTGAGGCATCAACTAAACCCAAGAGGTGCCTCACATAGCATAATGCTAAAAAGGGTTATTGGAGCATCTACTGAATCAAAACTATCCTTTGGGTGTTTACTATCACCTGAAATACCATTAATTTTACTTGGCTGTGGGATTAAAAGCAGCACAATGGCCAAGTAGCCAGTAAATATATTTTATACCTTTTGGGCTTCTTTCTTCATTGAGCTCCATTCAGGATTTAAGGCAACACAATAAAGAAACTCCTTCAATGCTTCCTCAGTCCTTTCCAATCCAGAAAGAGCTTTTGCTTTCACATAATGGCCCTGTTCACACAAAGGAAATGTACAAATCTAGAGATCATTTCTGAAGTGGCAGCAAGACACCAGAAAACAAACCTGGAAGTTCACAGCATTCTGCAGGTGAAGAACAAGATGCTTTTTGGGTAACAACCTCTTTGATACATGTGACTGAAAGAAATTCAGTCCCTTCTGGTGCAAAAAGATTACCCAGGAGCCCTCTGCTGCATTATCCCTTGCCAAAGGCATTGCTCATTTCCTGAGAGAAGAGCTGGGAATGAAGAGGGGTATTTGTCTCCCCAGGGACAAAGTCTACTACACATCCCACTGTGCTTGGATACATCAGAGAACAGTTTCACATACCAGGACAAACTTAAAAAGTAATGCAGCTGCACAGAAAAGGCAGTGGGACAAGGCAGCCTGGAAGTGGCAGCTCAGAGAGTTCAGGATAGTCACTTCTCCTGGGTGTCTTACTAGGATAGTAAAATTATCTAGAGACAATTTTTCACCTGTTTTATTTGGCCCAAAAACATAATGAATTTAGGGCAAGTTACCAATGCTTAACCTGAAGCATTTTAACCCACCCTACCTCTCCCATGTTCCGGACTCACACATCCACAGCCAACAGGTACGGGTAGCCAGCTTGGGAATAAATCCTATTTTACTTGTTACTAGTAGCAAGAGAGGAACACCTCGCTTCTGAACTTTCCTGCAGATATCAAACTACAGTTCTAATCTGACTATGGAAATTAGCTCCTTCACAATGAAAAGAAACTTAAGAGTGCATTTAAACATTTCCCTCTTGCTTATTAGACAGAAGTGTGCTCTACAAGCACCACCTCTGACCCAAGAGAACACCTCTAGCCTGTACTGAAAGTACAGCTTCATTCATCTAAGAGACTGGCTAGATAAGCAGATCCACTTTTCGTCCTTTGTAATAATGATGAAAGATCTGGTACACATAATCTTCCTGAGCAGCTAACTCCCTCATTCTTTCAATACTGCTGTCCAAGCTGAGACCTGTTAAGATCTTTACCATTCCACTGGAATTGGAAGAAGGAGGCTCATGCCAAAAGCCAGTAGCAGGCACTGCATAGGCCAGGTTAATTAACAAAATTACCATTTGGTGACCTGTACAAGAAATCTCAGTACACATCGATTCTCTCCAGGCGAGATACATTTTTCTTTTCCTCAATGAGGTAAGAAGAGAGATAGCATGAGGCCTGACCCTGACCTTCTTACCTGGATGCTTGCACAGCCTCCATAAAACCTTTTACACACATGCCATCAGTGTCAGCATTACTTCACTGCACTGGGAAGCCTACAAGCTTGTTTGGACTCGTCCTTCAGAGCTGTAAGAGCAATGTCCTTATCCGACCTGCAAGAGAGGACTGAGCTGGGCTGTCCACAGACAAAGTACCTAAAGATCCAACACCAGGACTTAGGCCTAGGGACTAGAGAACCCTGTACTTCAGAGACTACTGCTGCCACCTTCCCTTTCCTATTTTCACATACCCCTGCCAAGCATCAAACCTGAAACTTGAAAGGGAGATCCAAGCAGGACCATGTGCAGCAGGCAGGAGGGCACCACTGTCTACCCTCCATATAAAAACACAACTGGAAAACACTCCCTGCCTTACAGAGTCTAAGGACCTGGTTTTCATAGCAACTGAAAAGAAACCAACTTATCTACAGCTCCAATAACTACAGCATATCAAGGAGTTTCACCAGTAACTCAGCAAGCTATTACATCTGTTATCAATATGCCAAAAGATACCAGTTAGGTGAACACTTGCATCCTAGGAGCTACTCCCAGAATTAAGTCTAATTTTATGTTGGGTTTGTTTTTTTTAACTACACAGCAAATGTTTGAGCTAATCTCTGCCACTGGATGAGATGCTGCAATACACAAAACAAAGCAGATGCCCAGAACTCCTGGGGAACATGGATTCTGGGTCAGCACAGCTTATGTTGATGTCCTCACAAACATGAAAGCACAAGTGAAGTACGTCTGAGACACTGCTGGTTACGCCATGATGACAAATTTCATTTTCAATTAATATTCTTCAGAGATGTGATTAATGAAACCTTTGTCCGCCTACGACTGACACACATCACATTTCCATGGATTCAGGCAAACAGAAGACATTTCAAGAAAACATCTGAACGTGCGTAATTCATTTTTCTCCCTCTGCACAGAAACCCAGCCAGCGTCACCCGAGGTGGGATTCCTGACTTCATGAGAAATTATCCGAGATAGAGAAGCAAACTGGATGCAGGGGAAGATTATTAACTGCCTTCCAACATGAAAGGTTTTAATGGGTGACAAGACAGATAGCCTTCAGAGACAATTCCCTAACTTGTCAGAGACTCGGTGTTGCAGACAGCACCTCTCTGCTTGCCCTGCATCATCCCTAACTGGGAATGGAGCACTAGATGCACAGCCCTGCTTGCTGAGGCAGAAGGTCAAGGCATTTATGCAACACCTCCTTAGTCTCCTTAGTCTCTGCCTAAAATCCTTCCACAATTCCCCATGCTATGCTCTCCCCAGAAAGCACGCAGAGGCTTTATCTGCTCAAACCTGTGTTGCAGTTTTGCTACTGATAGGAGAAGGACTGACTGCAGGTGTAATCCTAAGTGGGGTGAACTGTTGGACACCCAGTCCAGCTTCAGGCAACCAGTGGTAATGATGGGCACCATGTGTTTCTTCCATTTCTCTCTGCTAACATCATTCCTGATACTTGCTTCAAACTGCCCACTGCTCCTTGTAGCACCTCCTTTGGTTATGAAAAAAATTGCAACCCCTCTATGAAACACCATGACACAGGTAGACATCACAGATATGATATTTTAGGATTAAAGAGGGAAAGAAAATAATCCTGAAATAGAGTCTGGGTTGCTCCTCAAAAAAACACACTGGCCAGCAGGCTGTCAAAGCCACCCATTTCCATGGGACACATCGTCCCAGAGAGACCTGCAGGGCCATCCTGGGCTGCCAGAGCCTTATGAACTGATTCTGCTGCCAAGCTGCAGCACAAACTGTAACAGATAAAAGGCACCAGCATGAACAAAACCACATCACCAGCAGCCCACCACCAAAATCCCACCAGCTGGAGAGATTCTGAGGACCTTCCAGACTTGTTCTTTGAAGAACTTAGACATTTTTGGCCCTGTTAATGCCCCGATGTTCTTCCAACAACAGCCCCAGCAGCACCGTCCCCAGCACAGAGAGAAGCCCTGAGAAGAAGCAGTTTTCATTTTGGTCTTTACAAGAGGCAAGCACCGTACCGCAGGCCAGTGGGGCTTGTTTCGGCAGAGGATGTCCGCGTCGTGAAGAGCTTGCTGGTAGTTTTTCATCAACGTACAGAGTTCTGCCCGCTGTGCTATTAATGAACACTTGCAAGGAGCTGGAAAACAAAAACAGTTGCAAGGAACTTCATTAAAAGAAGTACCAGGACATGTTAAATATAGTAACCTCATATGCAGCCACCATAACCAAAAAAATCACTACTTCACACCCATTACATTTATACTCTCCTGTAATGGAAAAAGAGGCAATTCCTTCATTCTTTCCTGCTTAAAATATATTCTTCTCACCCTGAAGCAATCTCTGTGTTTTATCTAGCAGGACATATTTCATATTCACAAAGAGGATGCCACTGCTCTTCTCCTCATCTTGCTTACAGGACACTTTAGAAAGCAAAAAGAAAAAAGCTGCAAGTGTTTCTACCCTCAGCGTGGAGGAAGAAATCACCAATGCAGGACTTCAGCTAAAGTGTTCCTGGAAGCCATTAAATAACAAAAATGCACGCAGCCTTTGCACTTCATATCCGCTTGCCTTCCCAAAGGCAAGCAAACCTCTCATGATCATACACCTTGCCTCCACAAATTCATGAATCATTCAGTTCACACAGATTATGAACTTCCCAGACATTATTATTCTGTCCTTTCCTAAGGTCTCTGGAACACATTTTAATTTCACAGAACCACAGAAAAACTGGCTGATCCATGTTCAGCCTGTCCACCAGGACCCCCAGCTCTCTTCGCAGATCTGCTGTCTAGTCCAGCCCATCCTGTTGCACAGGGTTGTTGCGTCCCAGCTGCACCTGCCTTTGCAAAAGTAGGCAAGGCTGGTCAGCCCATGCCCCAGGTTGTTGGTTTGAATGGCAGCCCTGCCCCCCAGCACATGAATCACTTCTTCCTCTCCCAGTCTTGTGCCACAGACAAACTTGCTGACAGCATGCTCTTCCCTGTGATGGAAGGTGTTAATAAGGTGCTGAACTGCGTCAACCCCATTACCAACACCTGGGCAACACCACTGGCAGCCATCCGCCCAGCACGTCTCAAGCCATTAGGCACCACCTCATGCCCCTAATGGTCCAGTCAATTCTCCACCTCCCTGCCACAACTTCCCCAGCTCAGCAAGGACACTGCAGCAGGCTGCGGCAGCATCCTTGCAAAACACACACTAAGTCCCAAATAATGCTCTGCTTTTGTTCACTAGAACAGTTATGTTATTTTAGGTGATGAGATTTATGAGAGATTCACTCTTGGTCACTGTTGACCTTCATGTACTGGGAGAGGCCTCCGGAAGGCTGGAAGGTGGCTGCTTGCAGCTAAGTGCAGTAATCCTTTCCCAAATGTGAGCTGGTTAAAACTGTCAGAACTGGTAATAAACTTTACACAAGCTCTAAGGTGTGCTGAGACACAGTATCACATTTCTGCAAATTTTAACTTCACATCCAAACTAGCTCTCCCAAGGCTTTTCCACCAAGTGTCACCTTATGCATGTTCACACACAGGGCTCCTGTCTCCATACCTCTCCTGCTCTCTTCAGCCTGATTTGGCTTCACTGTTTGGATCTCACTTCAGCACCAGCATCCTAAACATGCCCTCGGTAAGAACACATTGCCCATACACAGCCCAGGTACAAACACATCTGCATGGACACAGGGTGAGTACAACTGCTGCAGGTGCCACCACTTATTAAATTCAAGCACCTACCAGGAGGGATGGCCCAACACCACATCCCCCTCACACCTCCCCCCCCTTGGGCTGATGCTCCTGCTTGTGCGGCAAACCAGGCTCATGTGCTTGCACTGGGAACCAGAGCAAAGAATCAATTGACTGAAAGTTAATTCAATAGCTGTGGCTGTTGTTGAGGAGGACATAAAAGCCACACTAGTCGTAATCCATAGTCAAAAAAGGTAGAAAGATTTTTTATTTTCTCTACTGCTATTCTTATACCTGTTCACAATGGCTGTGGCCTAATTTAAGATTGGCTGCTTAGCAAACAATGACAAGGCTGTCTAACAATGACCATTCAGGCAGTAAACAATCAGCTATACAAGTAAAAGTATAGTTGCTACATATTATCCACAAGTTCTTCCTTGTACACTCTCAATGTCCCACAAGAAGAACATCCTCCCCTTGTGTCCAGAACATCTTCTCTTATTGGTATCTTCTTAGCCTTCTCTGTGAGTTTTACTAAAGCTGCAGAATTTCACTGTAATATTCTCACAAGTAAATTCTGACTCTGTGAAAATTTCAGTCCAGCTATCAATCTCATCAAATAGCAACAAATAAATAGAAAGGTTTAAGAGGATCGGTTTCCCCTTGGCTAGTTCACTGTACAGCCACGCAAACTTGAGTGCCAGGACACTGGATGAGAAGGAAAGAAGCAGCAAGGAGTGTTGCCTTTTTTGGCTGTAGCGTGGACTGACGACAGATATACTAACTGCAGAACAACAGATCTGGGCTGATGCTTCCCCACTGGTCTCAGACAGTGACAACTAGAGACTACACTTAAAGAGCTCTAAAAAAGCTCACATGTTAATAAGGTGCTGGGGTTCTGTGCTGTTTTTTGCTTGTGTGGTTTTGTCATGGTTTGTTGAGGGGTTTTTTTAACTACTACACGTGCAGACTGCTGCATGGAGTGACCCACATTTCTACCTAATAGTTTTTTAAAAGACGGCAAGTAAAATAAAATCGAAAGCAATTAATCTAAGATCTCCAAGCAAGTTTTTTTTTCTTTTAGCAGATGCTCAAATATGAAACTATTTAGTTTAGCTGCATTTGAACAGTAAGTAATGCATACTTTGTATTTCCATCTTTGTCTGCTCTAGGGTATCCAGGTTCCGGGTATGCAGAGGGAGGTAGAAGCAGCAAGAAGTTAGGTACCTCAACAGAAAGCAGGGTGTGGGGTGGGGAGGTATTTCTGGCACCATAGGGAAAGGAAGCAGTATGAGATTAGGGGGCAAAGCAAGTCAGCTTGCTGCTTCTGTTCACTACTGCACATTTTAACCACACTGATGCTTTCCAGCACTCTTCAGAATGGTTCGTACATCCAACAAACCCAGAGAGAGAACAGCTTCATCAGCTCCTTTTCAGGAACTTGTCTTCAGTGCAAACGTTTTAAGCAAAAAAAAGCCATCGCAGAGCACAACACTGCGGCAAAGGCTGCAGATCCTCCTGAAGCACAGTCCAAAGGGTCTCACAATATGAAAAGAAAATAAGCCAACATGGAGGCAAGCCAGAAAAAGCTACATGTACTCAGGGCTCATACCTCTCCTTCACTGAGACTCAGAAAGCATAAGGTGTGGCCGGCCCATCTTAATGAGTAACTGGCAAGGAATGTTTAGTTAACTGAGAGAAAGGATAAAAAACCCCAACAAACCAAACAGCTTTGCTAAAGAGAACAGCATTTATGAGGCCATACTGTAACAGGTCTTCTACAGGGAGATGAAGTATCTAGACTAGATGCCATAGCTAGAGTGGTGCCCAGCCACCTCCATTCAGGCTCACCTCCCTCACAGAGCAAGCAGTGCAGCCTGAAATCTTACTGGCTCTACACCCAACCAATGCATTCCTAATTCCCAGCCTCCTGCTATCAGCAGGACTGTCCCAGGAGGGTCCACGTCTCATCAGGGCAAAGCTAGATGGACTGAAACCTCATTCTTTGTCAGTGGAACTGAGGCATCAGCTGGCTGACTCCAACTCAGGGTGCACGTGGAAGTGGGACGAAAAAGTGAATATCCAGCTGCAGCCTAAATAACTACAGTGTTTCTTGTAAGCGCCATGATATCGAGTTGTTCCATGCCACAGTAAATGCTGTGATGAAAATAATTAGTCACAGAAGGTGGCAAGAGAGGCCTTGAGGGTGTACAGAGTTTGTGAATACTGCTAGATGCCAGTATACAAGGATGCCAGTGTTCAAGGCCAGGCTGGACAATGCCTCGAGCCCCCCAACCCAGTGGTCTAGCGGAAAGTGTCCTGGCCCATGGCAGGTGGGTTGGGACTAGATGATCTTTAAGGTCCCTTTCAACTCTGTAACATTTTGACTCTACAGTATTTGCAATTAAAAAAAAAAAAAACAACCCAAAAAACAAACCCAAAGAAACAATCCCAAAAGAAAAAACTGCACAATAGTAGTCAAAAGTTTGTTTTAAAATAAGGCACTCATTCTCTCTTCTGGAGATAAAGAGCAGGGGGAAAAAAGATTTCTTTTATGAAATGACTTATTATTTCAGGCCAAATTAAAAAAGAAAAGTGTAGAAAATTTTACTGTTTCCACAACACCAGCAGATGGCATTTTGTGAATCCAACTCCTCCTGGGAATCCACAGCTGCACAGCAAAATTTATGTCCTTGTCACCATCAGGGATGCAGTACTGAGGCTCCCAGGATCTGCAGCTCCAGGCAGCTGGGACACAGAGACTTCCTCCAAGACACAAGTCCTGGAAGTCTTCCCAAGCATCTCCCTTCCCCCCAGCCATAATCTCACTGTACCAGACAAATCCTGGCCCATACAGGGCCCAGAACAGACATATGTTTGGGTCTTTGCCTCCTGGACCCTCCTTTGGACCACCAAATATTGCCTATTCTGAGTGTGGTTGTCAACTTGGATTTCTCCAAAATCAATAATTTTCCTCTCACACCACCTTTGTGCTCATCTGCATGTTTGTTACGCTGTGCTTTTACTTATGCAGAAGCTAACACCCAAAATTACTTTTCCAGATATGCCCAAGTATTCAAGCTTTTAAAAAAACTATTCTGTTGAGTTTGGAAGGTTGGTAGGACAACAGGGCTCCACAAAATTTCCTTGTGCCAGGAAGGCAGTTAGAGCAATTATGAGAATTTGCCCAACTGAGCGCAGATGATGATAGAAGTTTTACTGTAATAAACTACACTGCCATTTCTTCCAGGAACTCAGAACAGAAAGAACAAGCTTAAAGTTGCTAGAACTCTCTAATTCTCCTTAGCTAACAATTCTTTGTAGAAAATCGCATCTTATTCGCACATATCTCAATACTAAGCACATTTCCTTGAAGGCATGAGCAGAACTGAAACAGTGTCATCACAAACACCTTTCAGTCTTGCTTTTAAGAGTCAGCCTGCACAGTATTTCAGCAGAAACTTCTCTCACATTTTAAAGAAACTTCTGCCCTGGAAAGAGAAAGAAATTTGGCTTGTTTTGCTACATTATGCATTTAGTTCTGAACAATCCAGTACTGAAAGCCTTTTAATAAGCTTGAAAAATAATATGAAGCATGTATCTTCATTTCAGTGAGAAATTAGCAAGTTCTAGTAAATAACTGAATAGCAAATTAGCTTTTCTCCTCCAAACTTCATGTAAGCATGACAAGTCCACACACAGAAAATGGAGGCGCAGAATGTTTGGTAGGGGAAAAGGGGGTGGCAAAGAGAAAGGGGCAGTTTAGATAAAATAATTAGCAGAAGTAATAAAGACATTCAAGACATTAAAATAAAACTTCATTTCACAGCAAAGATGGAAACCAGGGTCAGCTTCCCAAACCTGATTATGGAGGGCAATGAACATGACCACATACCTGCAATCAGCAAACCCATGTTTTCTAAATCATCAGTCTACCTTAACTGGATTAACAGCTGGACTTCAAAAAGTATTCATACTTTCTGAATATTATGGCTTTTCTTCCTTGCATTTACATCACCGGCATCTTCCTGAAGTGATCAAAGACCCCAGAGAAAACATGCAAGAGCTTTTAGCGCACAGAGAATGCAATAAAAGATGGCTCTTCCTCCAGAAATCTACTTGTGCAACCAAGCACCCTTCCACTGCACTTACAAGGCAGGCACTTGTGAACAGTACTCTGCAGGCAAATGTAACACCCATTTCCCCTGGGGGACCAAGGGATCAACACTGGCAGACAGTAGTGTATGGCCTTAGGAACTCTTGAAATAGGCTGTGGTGAGGATGAGGAGCTCAGGGCACCACCATCCTCCACTTGGAGCCTGTGCCACCAATTTTTAGGAAGATGTAATTTTAAGATTGAACTCATTTCTTTCCAGCCTCTGTATTTTGCTGTCCAAAAGCCCAGGCTTAAGAACACAGATCTTGCAGTGTGCTGAACAAAATGCTTTAGATTCTAAGCAGTTTTATTTCAGGCTCAGTAAGTCCTCAGCTAGGAAGCTCCGTATGTTATTTAAAGCTGGACTGTCATCACTGCTAAGCACAGCTAATCACTATACCCACCATTACTCAGGAGAAACACTGTGAGGGAAGTTGTATGCTACCCAGAAGAGCTGCTACAGATGATGCAGCTAACTTTGCACCCTCGCTTTTGTGCTGTACCTTTGGCCTCATGAGGCAGAAGCATGCCAGACCAATTACATTAATGTACAGTTTAGTCTGCATGCCCACAACTCCAAAGCCAATGATAACCTTCTTCCCAAACCCGTAAGTCATGAATTGCAGCAGAAAAGTCCCAAATTCAAGAATGTCCCAGCACAGAGTTAAGTGTAATATATTAGACCATTGCTCCCTCCTATGCAAATCCCAATCTTTCAACACTCTGCTAGATGTCTGCTACTCTTTCCAGGTAATATAGCATGAAGCAACACTCCCTCCCAGTATTTTCAGTTCCCATTCTACCCTTTGGACATTTGGGCTGCTTCACGTGATGTACCCCAAGTCCATCTATGGCCTCTTGGCACTAGTATAATAAAAGCAGTAAGTACACAAATATGACTCATTTTTCAATGCTTACTAATTCACCCAGGACTTAGTTCAAGGCTGGGAAAGGTTTCCTACCAAGCCTCAGTCAGAATGGAATTATCCTCTTACACAGCAGGTACAGAGACTGCCTCAAATCAAGATATCTACAGATCGAAGTATGATATAACAAACAAGATTCAAAATCAAAACCAAGAACCTCAAGGGGTCAACCCCCTGCCAGATGTCCAAAGCACCCAAGGAAAAGTTCTGACCCGCCCAAAGAAACAGGGACCTATGCTAGGTGCACAAGAACCTGTGACTGCAAGGAGACTCCAAAGACACCACTGTAATTCGCAGACAGGCAGGGCCAGCCAAGTAGGTCTCCCACGATCACAGTTTAACAAGATAAATTTACAGCCAGATATTCTATCATAAAACTACTGTCACCAGCGACAACCTAGTTGCCTTCTTTGACATGATTAGTACATAAGCTACATTTCTACAAGTTACCCTTCAGGTCTTTTTAAGCTCTTTTTCCAGTTAAAGCTTGTTTCAGAATTTCTGACTTTTGCAAAAAGGACCCTCTTCCTTCTCAGTTACTACCTCACCCCTTCTGTCCTCAAATAGAGTGATCACTTACTATATTTGCAAAAAGAAAAGAGTACTGCAATATCCTACTAATTTTAAGATAAGGAAGCACAAGTCAGTTCTATAAATGTCTTCTCTCAAAAGCAAAAGACATTCTGTTATACTTTATCAAAGAAAAAAAGAAGAGTATGCTGTTTGAAGAGACTTCAAAAATTCTTCAAACTTTGATAAGTACATATAGTTCATTCTCGAGGATTGCTGAAGTAGTTCAATTATTTATAGGAAATTACATCTGGGTTACATACATGAAGGGGAAGGGGAAAATACAATTCTGTTCCATTTAAGATGGGGTAAGTTACATGAGCAATATTAATTACTTAAAAAAAAAAAACAACACAAAAAACCAAAAACCCACAGCAAGACTGTCTACTGTACAGCATGATGCCTTCTTCCCTTCACCAGTGACGAATAAGCCTCCTGATCACCTTGGCTCTGGTCTTGCAGCTTGGCAAGAAGCAGACCCTCCTTCAGCAGACCCTCTGCAAGAAGGAAAAAAACTTCCAGAGATCCAGCTACAGGACCTGAGCACTCAACCACAAGCTCTGTACAAACCAAGAGTAACATGAGCTTCCACTCCAAACAACTTGACATATTTCCAGTGGTGACATATATGAAGTATCTAGTACTGTTTTTCAAGCACTAGTTCACAGTAAAACGGGGGAACGAGGTGGGGTGAGGGAGGCACTGAGGGGCAGAACTCTGCAAAATATTTCAAGTTTAAAAATAATGCTAGGATGACTGCAACAGTCTCCAGGTAACCTTGACTCCTACTTTTACACATTCTTCTGTCTGTGTAGAACAGCACAAAGAGGTTTTGGAGACACACTTTAAGAGGATTCCAAGATATGATTTTAAAGATGGATGGGAAAGTTCCTTTTTTAGCACAACTCCTCTAAGCAGCAAGCAACTACTATTTTTTGTAGCAGGTAATTTCAGAAACACTACCTCTCTCATTCTTCTTTTAAAGTCACCTTCCTTTAGGAGATACAAAATTAAATATTCTTCTGATAAATTATTAAAATGACTGAACCAGTTGCTGTTGCAGGAGTCATGACAGCTGTCTACCATGGCTTTTCTGTTGTTTTTGCTAAATGGCTGGTACAACATCAAAGATTTACTTCTTCACTACTTCAAACAGGAAAGTGTACTCAAGACCCTGTGAGGAAGGAAAATTTGGCCAACATCCTTTTTACCATATCAGGAAAAGACAAACGATCTTATCTTTTAATAGCAGCCTCCTAGAAATGGTGTACAAAAGAAGAGCCCATTAAAGTGTTCTAATACATATAATTCACATACAAGTCCATGTAGACACTCTCTAGCAGTATTCTTCAAATGAGACTTTGGGGCAAACGCACCATTAATGAAGGCACAACTTTACAAAGCAGCAGAATTAATAAAACACATACGATGGCATCAGCCACCTCCATAAAAATTTAAGCACAGCTCTCTAAAGAGAGTTCAGTAGCTTCCCTTTACAGACCGGGACTCTGCTTCTTCTGACCCTGACCCAGGACTAACAGACGAATCCATCACCAGTCAGGGCTGCAGTAGGAAAGCACCTGAAAGCTGTTCCACCAAGTCCACCAAGAAATTCTGATCATCCTTTCTCCCTTATCTGAAACAACTCAGACATAGGCATGGAAGGAAAATGCCCAAGCAAGTTGTAGAAGTGGCTGCTCCTGGTCAACCTTGACAAGAACCTTTTTCCCATGAGAAAGTGCGTACCAAAGATCATCTGCAGCCATAAATACCTATGTGAGAATGTTTCAATTAAGTGGCCCAGAACACTGGGCCGTGGAGGCTCTGTGGGATGTGTGAGAGTGTCCGAGATAAAGTAGCAAGAAACATGGGTTCTGCCATTTCTTTGTATGATTGGTTAGTCTCTTACTTACTGGCTGCATAGCTTTGATTCTACAATCTGTAAACAAGAATCCTATAAATACTCCTGTGTGCTCAATAGAGATTCTGTTGACTTAGAACAGGGTCCATGTTTTTTCCAATCGCTTACACAAATTATTTCTGGGGCATGGCAGAATACTTGCCCATACTTATCTCATAGCTGTAAGCACTCAGTCTAACTCCAAGAATGCTTGGCTTGAAGTTTTACCTATGCCATGCTCTTCAAGAAGGAGTGCAACCCCACAACCTGTCATTTACCTGGCAGGAAAATCTACAGCAATTGTTCTTGAATCAACTTGCATTGAAGGTCTGTAGCTTCCCTTGTGTCTCTTTTCTACTGCCTCCTGGCCTGCCCCACCCCCTTAATTCAATTCTTACAACGAGAGAATGTGGAAAGCATCAGATAAATCTCCATTAATTGCTTGACCACAAAAGTAATTAGTGTTGAGCAGCCACAATAAGCTTTCTTTTGGATCAGACCAATTTATGGTGCTCATGCACTGGGATGAGGGGGGAGGGTTCTCCAACATCTGTCCAAGAGAAGCAGATTTTCCTCTTTCCACCAAAGCTCAGGAAAGCTCCTGCATTTTGTTTCTAGCAACACCACATCCACCACCCCGTGGGCCAGAGGTCAGTGAGCAGCTCTTCACCCTGGGAGATGGAGCATCCCCAGTGCCTACACAGCAGCATCTCCCCTGCTTGCCTGGCAGCACTGCTACTTCTGATGCTGCTTTGGGCTTGGTACAAACTCACTTCCTCTCCTTGGCCTTTCCTACACCATCCTTTATCCACTTGAAACAAAGATCCACATAGATGTATGTGCAAAGGAGCCTTTTCTTCCAAAGTCCTCTATGTCTTTCACTGTTTTCAAAACTGTGTGATAGAGTTGAGCTTTATCTCCAACGTGCTCATTCTGAAATGGAGGGGTGGTACTAAAATCCTGGGCAATGTGAGGAGCTGCATGCATCAGCTATCCCCCCCTGCCCCAGGACAATCATATTTCTGCTCAGAAACAGCCCATCACACTAGAAGTAAACAAAACCTCTTTGAGTGTTTGCTGAGCTCTTACAGCTCTCCAGAATCAATGATCTTCTCAGGCCTGATAAACTTTGCAGCAGCGGGTAATTACACACTGAAGCCAACATGTCTCACACAGAAACAGGGTGTCCTGGAATGCCAGTGTCCAAATAGGATGTGTGCCACCCTGCTGGGACCCCACTGTACAGCACACAGCAAGCAAACAAGAAACTGCTCCATCACACCAGAGGAGCCAGGGCAGAGTCACCCCTCCACACCCAAAGAAGCTCATTCAAGATTAGGGTCAGGTGGGCACAACAGGGTCACAGCCCTTCCCAGCAGAGCCACAGCCCTGCGGGCAGGCTTGAGAGACCACCCAAGACCTGCAACTGCTGACACAGCCCAGGAACCAGAACTGCTACAAACCAGCAGCAACAGGAGCCACAGAACTACACCCCTGGGCTTTGTATCCCTGAGCAGATGTCTTCAGACTTACTTACAGGAAAGGCACAGGATGCTAACAGGCTGTCTCGATACAAAGAAGGGCACAGAGAAATTCTGGCTTAAGGTATGACCCAAGACCACCCCAAACTTCTCACACTCTGCATGCATGTTGGCTTATGAATGTACCCTCACTCAGAGGATAGCTTCATCTCTTTTAGAGATGTACTTGAGGAAAGCTCTATTCACAATCTTCCCAATGAAGTAACAGACACCTGTTGCCTCTGTAACTGAGAACTGCTTTGGAGAAATAAAAAAAAACCAAAACCAGAACACACTCCCAAAAGCACATCCTTAAAATACAATAATTTGTCACTGAAATTGAGCTTACATTAACTTCAGGCACACAGCTTAAGGAGCCTGGATGTAAGGAAAAGACTGTACTCCTCCCAAGCACAGTCCCTCCAAAGAGTATCTCCATCAGAGAGAGCAGCAGGTGAAAGAAAAAAGGGTGCAGAAAGCACATACCACACAAAAAGACCCAAACAAACAAAAGAAAACAACCCCACAAACAAAGCAATCCTGCACACATATATCATATATTTCAGTTTAATTAACTTAGGAGTTCATACAATCAAAAGACTAGTTAAAAAATAAGGGATGTCAGAGAGGAAGCCCACCTCTGATTTCCACACAAATGAAATTCAGAAAGCTGGGGTAATAGCCATGAGAGCAACATTTGGACAATACTTGATATTACGATGGCTGAACACCATAAAGCTTGGCACAAAAAGTGATCCATCTGGAAACAAATGGTTTCTTTCAAGCGGCTTGACATGTGCTTGCTTTGAAGCTGTGGTAATTAGATACCTTACAATAATGTAGGATCTATTCCAATGTCTATAGCAGCAAAAAAAAAAAAAAAAAAGGCAGTGACTTTGTATAAAACAGAAGAGATCACATCTCAAGACTGGAAGGATCAAATAGCAAAGCTGATTTTCTTAAGAACAAAAACCCCTACTCAACCACACCTGAATCCATAGCAGACTGTGAGAGTGAACATGGGAGCAGCAGTGCTGTTGTAGATGTCATTGTTAAGGACAAAAGATGAACATACATGCTAAGAGTATGCATTTGCAAGACTAACTAGTTCAACTAGAAAAAGTTGACAACATGAAGGCATGTAGACCTCTTCCTAGGCCTGAAATACGTACCAGACATTTCAGATTGCACCAGGAACGTAATTCAAGAATTGAAGCACCTTGAAAACTAAAGTGTGAATCAGAAGAGAGAAGGCCACAATCAGAATGAGCAAAGTGATAGGAAAACTTGCTTTAATATTGCATCACACAAGGCTAGTTGTTACAAATGGAGTAGGAAAGTATTCCACAAAAAACACCAGTAAAAATATCCCACTGAAGTGCACGTACTGCCAAGAAACCTGAAATTTTACCTAACTTTATACCACAATTGTATAATCAATGTGTTCATGTGCCTTCAGTCGCTAAAAAGAAATTTTAACGATACCCAGGCCCTTTACACTCAATAGCAATACACAAGCATTTGCAGGTTGTAAAAAAAGTTATTTTCTCACACATTAGAACTGTGTTCAGCCTGTAGTAGAGGAAATGGAGGGGACACCTCACCGCAGTCTACAGCTTCCTCACAAGGGGAAGCAGAGGGCCAGATACTGATCTCTTTTCTCAGGACCAGGGATAGGACCTGAGGAAACAGCATGAAGCTGAGTCTGGGGGGGGGTTAGGTTGGATTTTAGGAAAAGATTTTTCACCCAGAGGGTGGCTGGGCACTGGAACAGACTCCCCAGGGAAATGGTCATAGTCACGAGCTTGACAGACCTCAGGAAACATTTGGACAATTCTCTCAGGCACATGGTGCGACTCTTAGGGCTGCCCTGTGCATTTAAGTCACCCATATGCTAACATTTAAGTACTGAACAGTTAGAAAAGAGCCATGGGGTTTTCTTTTTTTTTTCTTTATTTACCAAGATACTTGGCTGGAAAACAAGAAGGCAACTCCAGCATGCTGAAAAGCAGTACCTGATAAACATGTGGCGAGAATTTAAGAACATGAGACTCCTACACAGCGGTTCAATTTGTGAGAAACAGCACCGGCATGCAGAAAACATCAAAAAAGATGACGGGCTGGGGGCATGGGCTGCCCTTCATCAGCAGGAATTCAGATCCACTAAAGGATCCTTCCCCACATGTCTAGGGAAGTTACAACACATAAGCCTATAGCTTTTGGTTTTCAAAAGCTAGCAAGACACCTGTTATTATTTCCAATTACAATTTTATTGAAAAGAAAAAATTTAGTGCCACTGACAGAGTGAAGACTTTCTGAACACATTCCCAGGCTGCTTGGAAATCACTAAAGACAGAAATAAGGACACTGCAAAAGAGTTATCTTGAGACCCTGATGCAGAGCAGCCATAGCTGGAGATTGTACTCCAGCGACAGGAAGGGGAAGGAGACGTGCTGTGTGAGAACACCAGCAGCACACTGCAGTCTTCCCTCTCCTTTCACCCCCATGCAGACACAGCAAGAAGCAGAGACAACAGTGAGAAAGAGTTCTCTAAAAAACTCTTCAAACATAATTTCATCGACGAGATGCTATTTTCCCCAGCAGTAGTCTGAACCCAAAATATTAGGAGGCTTCACTACTGAAAAGTCACCGTATCTACCAGTGACCTACATTAAGCCTCTCCCCTCCCTCTGCTTCACCTTCCTTCTTGGGCTCCATCCTGCCCTACTTAAATAGGGATTACTTCAGCTAAACCGTGTAATAGTTTTATAGGGACACTCAGCTAGGACTGAAAATTTGTCACATCTAGCTGGAAAAGTAGAAGAAATAGTTTCTGCAGCCAGCATCAGCTGTGAGGAGATAGTATGCTATGCTATCCCATCCCAAACTCTTCGATCTCCAATGCCTACCATGAAACTGTGGCAAAAAATGAAAGTGAGTCAAGGACTAGCGTAACAGTGAAACTGTTTCTCTCCACAGCAAAAGAAACTAAAAAAAAAAAAAAAAAAAAAAAAAAAAAAAAAAAAAAAAACCAGAGCCATTTATGCCTGCGTGTAACAATCAGGATTAAGGAAAGCAATTTTACTCAATGCAGGGAAGGAGCTCATTCAGAGAGGAGCAGCACAAAAAATCCCTACACTTATCTTTCAAAGACATTTACCCGCAGGATTTCGTCAGTGTTAAAACGACGGAGGCTTTCTCTCCGCTTCCTCCTCGACTAAACCGGACATCCATCGCGCTGAGACCGGAGGAGCGGCAGATCCCGGGGGATTTGCCGAGATCCCGGCTCTCCCCAGCTCCACGCCTCTCCGACATTCACGGTGTTGTACCACCCCCACCGCTCGCAGGGCAAACAAGCCGGGCGCACGCACGCACACATCCACTACTACAAGGCTACAACCGAGCGAGCAGGATCCACCTACTACTCGGAGCAGAGCCTGAAAACAAGCTGGTTTTGATAAACTAAGGCTGCCATCGGTTTGGCAGAGGAGGAAGGCAGGCATTTTTATTTAAAGCCAAGCTCTTCAGAGAACGTCCTGCACACAGAAATACTGCGTACCAACAAAGAGGCTACACTGAAAACACGGGCGGACCATCTCTCCAAGGCTAAACGCAAATTAATCTGAAGTATTTTGCACACTGTAAGATAAAGGAAATTTTCTGAGCCTTTACACCTACTGATATCTCATTAGGTGTTTTCAAAGCTTTTCTCTTGCTGAAGGTGCAGCTGCACGTAGCTGAATGATTCACATACTCATTTCTTCCACGAAGCCGCGGCGGGGCTCAACACGACCACTACGGCGTATCCTACACTAAATGATGGCTTCCCCATAAATAGGAAAGCGGGTTTGCTAGAAATACTGCATAATGAGTCATCGGCAGCGAGCAGCTAAACACCAGGCACCTTCAGAGCAAGGACAGAAATACCAGTGGAACAAAAATAGCCATTCACTGGAGCGGGGGGCGGGCGAGAGGAGACCCGCTGGCAGGATTCCCGCTCGTAACCTCCCCCAGGTGCCCTCTACCACCATTCACCGCAAACCCCCTCCCCG
>NW_008238464.1:2137607-2139942 GCF_000691975.1 Corvus brachyrhynchos
GGGCTTCCGCCGTGAGGCTCCTGCTGAGCTCAGCCTCTTCCTTCCCGTTTCCTGGTGCCCGGCTTTAACTGCTTCCTCGCCGGGACTGCCGGACCCTCTTGTCCCATCGCCTCCCGTCCCGCCGTGCACCGGGATCCCCCTCGGCGCCGCCCGGCCACCGGGCACGGCGTCTCCGCCAGCAGCACCGCACGGGGTGGGTCAGGGAGTGTTATCGGTTGTTTCTCTTTATTTCTCCGGTCCCCGAGAAAGCAGGTACTTGCTGTCTCTTAAATAAATAAGTAAGTACATTCATACACAAATAAAAAATAATAAAATTTCCCAAACCCCACAACTGTTAGAAAAAAAATCCTTTTCTGTAAGTGGCAGCCTCGCCAGCACAGCTTGGGATCCACGAGTCGTGCTGAGCGCTGGCTTGTGGATCGGCTGCAACAATAAAGATAATGCAGCTGGAAGTTAGTTAATCATGCGTGAGTCAGAGAGGAATCCAACTTGCTCCACAGGAATAACAGGAGCGGAAAAAAAAAATTAGGCAACGTTTATTTTAGACACAGCTGTAAACAAACCGCTCTGAGAAGCGGAAAGCCTGTCAATCCAATGGGGAGATACCCATGTCCAGCTGCTTTTTGGGCTGCAGCTGGACAGCAGAGGGGATTTTTGGCTTTGCCTCTCTCCTGCTAGGCCTCTGGCTCCCAACTAATAGCCTCAGCCCACATCAGGAAAATCTCATTCATTAACTATTGTACCAAATAATCTTTATACTATGAAAGTGTATTGATTTTCTAAATAGTATGGTATTAACTTTCTTTAAATGTACATGGTTTATGTCATGTACCGCATAGTCAGGCTTAAGTAAGCATCAGTATTCATGGTGGAGTAAGCATGACCAAAGGACACCAGCTAAGAGCAAGGAGCAGGACCTTTGTTTCTCAGATCCTCAAAGCCATTCATGACAGATAAAGGATACCTCTTGACTACCAAGATAGCGCCAGCCATCCGAGCCCCTCCAACACCTCTGTGAAACCCTCCTCTTACTTGGCATCATAGATTAGAAACTGTAGCAAGACTGACTCGAGGATGTCTAGATCAATAAAGAAGCAGGTGGATGATGGCTATAGAAGTATTGTTGGTTTTCAGAACTGTAAGATGTTTGCAGTAAGTTCCTCCATGACTTACCCATTTTGCACTGTTTGTGCTTCTAACAGTTGATTCTTTGAGTAATGTTCACTCCTCCAACATTTGTACCATCCTCCTTGGCTCAAGGTTTCTATCCAGAAGGTGACCTTGGCATCCTGTTAGTATTTCATCATTCCCTTTCTTGACATGTTCACTTGGAATTAAGCTGGAATGGAATCCTGTTGCCATTTTATCTAAGTCACTTAGGGACATTATTCATAGCATAGGGGACAGAAACATTGCGGCTAGTTCTATTTTGTGGTATCAAGGGCAAGCCATAGAATCTTGGACAGATGATGAAAATGCAGACTCACTGCTTGAGCCACCCCACAGCATTATTCTCTTGTTCCTATGACCCCAACAAGGAGCAGCAGCATTTTTGCTGACCGCCCCCATCCCACTCATCTGGCAATTAGGCTCCTTGGCTGGGAACTCTCCAGCTGCCCTCCTTGCTTTCCTGTGGAAGAAGACTGCAGGCAAGTCCTTCCCGTCACACCACTTTTCCCTACGTGTCTTTGGATTGCTGTGTGATGGCTCTTCAGCTCCATCCGTCCCTTCCGATGGGTGATTTGGGAGGCACTGGCTCAGGGGCTGGTATTGAACATGGCCTGTCAGCCCCTCCACATGCTGCCGTGCATGTGTCGTGCCAGGCTGGTGTGCTGGGATGGCTCCAGTCCTTTCCTCATCAATGTTTAGCAGGCACTTCTAGAAGAACTTGCCATGAAGTGGGCCTACTACTTTATTTAGCAACGTGATCAATAGCCTCTTGGCACGCAGCCTCTACTTTTTTCCAAGACATCTATTTCCAAGTGAACAAAATTACCTCACTGCTGTTCAAACTGGCACAGTGTGCCATCTTTTCCCTGCTTCCCAAGAGCAGAATTGCTTGCCACCTGTGTCTGAGCACACCTGCATCACTCTTCTCCCCGATGCCTATTCTGGGACCTGTGTTCTTTCATAAGTCTTCTTGCTCCAGAACATGGTTCATTTGTACATCTGGCTGCACTTGTATTTGCTGTTTCCTTATCTGAGCAACAAAGCCACTTTAATACAGCTGCCTTTTGCAAAATTGATAAGAGTTCACTGAGCTGCAGATCTTGGAGGGACGATGAGAATGTGGACTTATCATTTGAGCCACCCTCAAGTATTAAATTTCAGGAAA
>NW_008238464.1:2139952-2175429 GCF_000691975.1 Corvus brachyrhynchos
AAAGTTATTAAAAATGTATACATAAGAAGCTCATGCTTCTTACTGATATTATCAGTAGTATGCCTACCACAGCAAATGTGACATGGCAGACTCCTGCCAAGAAAGTCCAGTGGAACAGGTGCCCCATGACATGGTCATGTGGTTTATGGCTTCTTGCTGGACAAACTACTGATTGCAACTGATTGCAACAGCCACAAAACAGAATGGATTTTCTGTAAAGGATCTGAAGGCTGACAGAAACACAAAGTTGATTTATAATTTTTCTTTGAAGAAAAGCTGTAGCTACTGCACAGGATTGAAATGTTGCCTACCACAGGAGATAAAGAACCACCTCTTGTACTCACTAACCATGGCAAAAGTGCTTCTGGCTTCATCATTTTAAAAAATGTCCCATCACCCAAAATTGGCTACTCCACAGAAGGCTGTTAGAGGCTCTCCCCGTTAGCAGTATTATTTTCCTGTTAATACTATGCTTCCCCTTAGGAGTGGCCTCATCACACACTCTCAAGCAACGTTTAGAAGTCCATTCACTTCCCAAGGGGAGAATTACAGGTGCTTACTCCAATGAGTCATGGTTACACACTTCAAAGTCGTTGTGAGGTTTCCTTTAAGTTCATAGCCTAATTTTCAACTTCTTCCTGAGGCCCAGCTTCCACAGGGTTTTCCCCGGGGTAGAATTTACTTGGAGCTTGAAGGGGAAAGGAGAAGATGAAGTAACTTTGAAGTGACAGCACTTACGTATTTGGAGGGCATTTTTAATTCCTCTAACACTTTTCTGTTCCAAGGTAGTTTGAAGTATTAAACTCCAGTTTGTTTTGATGATTTTTTTTATTGGAGGAAATCTGTCTTTTATTGTTTCAGAATAAGTTAATTAGGATATAATCAGTGCACAGGCACCCATAAAGGTACCATGCTAAAACATTACTGAAGTTGTAAAGTCAAAGACACAAAAATTAGGGTACAGTATAATTAAGTCTGTGTATGCTAATTTAATATCTCCTTCATGCATTAACCTGATATGATTTTAATTAAAGACATAGTATTTTCTCTACAGGATGCATGCCTGTCTTGGTTTAGTCACAGGAAGGAAGATACCAAATTAATGGGCATCCAAACTGTAATGTTCTCCCTGGTCACTGTGCAGTCCCCTTGCACCTTTTAATTTGTATTAGTCATACTTTGCTGCGGTAGCAGAATTATAAATTTCCTTGTGTGTTTTTCTGTAAAATTCAGGGTACAGCAGTGGAATACTCACAAATATGGACACATTTATATTTTCAACAAGAGCATGAGTCAAAAGCAATAATAGTTCACCCTTTGAGAGCTGGGAAATTGAGGTAAGTCCAGAGTGGCCACTAACTTGGGGCACTGGATTTAGTGGATGAAATTTCAGAATATGGTTTTTCATAGATGTGGATTATTTCAGAAGTACATCTTCCTTTGGTTGAGCTGCAACTGGACAGAAGTGCTGAGACTTCAGTCTGTGTTTAGGCCTCGGCTAGAGCACTCTGCAAACAACAGCTATACAATTAGCACCACCACCCCCACCCCCCAAGGCATGATGTAAACGCCTTACACTTTGGCACAGCTGAGTGTCGAATGCAGTCCTTCCAGCCAGCACTCAGCTGCTTTTCTCCTTCCCTAATCACTGACTCATTTATTACAAGTTTTCCAGCTTTCAAAAGAAAAGGTCACCGTATAATTATTACTACTGAAGTTTTTGCCGGCTTAATGAATTTGCCCCAACTGAAACAGCAATAGTATAAATTTTGTTTTGCAAGAAAGCCTTTTTTTCAGAAGTATTTTTATAAGAAAGTAGCAGGGTAGTGCCAGTGATGAAAAAGGTGCTAGCTAAAATCTACTGATGTTAAACATAACAAAGATCTTTTGTTCCCCCAGAAGATGTGTAATACATTAATCCAGCTGCTGTGAATTGCAGGAGCTAGGACTGTTTCTGAAGATTCTCATGTTTCTTTGCAACATCCCAAAGAAGGAGGTGGATCTCATCTTTTCAGAGTCACACATGTGTTGTGTACAAAAGATGTTATTCATAACTACATCCTGCATGGGCCGATGGGAAGATTAAACAGCTTAATTATCGTCCAACAAATCATTAACACATCTTATGATGCAAAAGTAGCCAATTAAAGTGTACTACCGGATTCCCTTCCAATAGCTTCTGAGATAAGCACTGCTAAGAAAATCCCCTTCCCTAGCTATGATAACAATCAGTCTTTATAGAATGAAAGTGTATTAACTTTTTCAATTTATGTATTAGTTCACGTTATACACTGTAATCTAATGAGGTGGAATTGTTCATGCTTAAGTAAAACAAACTAAAGACAGCCCAGTCCCAGTTACTTTGCTTCCTCCCAGCATAGAATCAGGCAATTTTTTGGTCTTGTTCAGTAAGCATCAGCTTGGATTTTCAGAATAATACACAAATATTTTCCATTGTGCTGTTCACATACCTGAAGAAATATCAAGACCTGTGTTTCTCTCTGTTGCTGGCACCACCAGGGCTTTTGTCAGGCACAGGGCTGAAGCAGGATGTCCTCATGATGACTATCTCCATGCAAATTTGGATACCCGGGGTCAGTTTGGCCACCAAGGCAGGGAGGAATCTGCAAAAAACATCCATGGTGAAATTGGGTGAAGTTACACTTGTTTGCAATCCTTGTTTGAGCTGTGGCTTAGCAAAGCACACCTTGCACTCCTCAGGGCTGCTGCAGATGCTGAAGTGCAGCAGCACCAGGCCCAGGCTGAAAGCCAACAGCCAGGTGCATGTACCGTGCATGGTGGAAAGCACAGTCGCCCCGCCTCATGTCGCACCAGGGCGTCCTGAAGTTCAGTGGGATGATACACACCCTGGCAAGGGACTCTTCTGGCATCTGGCACTGAGCTAATTTTAAAAAGCATGATAGCATGTTGCAGTTCATGGCATCCCAAATCCCTTCTGGTGCCAGCTATCCACAAGGGGGGTCATCCAGCCAGATGGTAGGCACCGCAGGTGGCATCTCCATGGGAGCAAGAGACATCTATTAGCATCTGGGGGCTTCTTCCATTTCTGCAGCCCTGCACAAACATTTTTCAAGGAGATGGTCTGCCTTGGAAATGTGGCTGGGGAGAAGCTTTTCTCAAGGGAGAAAAATGTGGCTGGGGAGAAGCTTTTCTTAAGCTTCTCTCCCAGTCCTGCTAGGACACCGTTATGTTCTCAGATGTTTTCTCTCATCCATGTCACACTTGACTTTTGAGTACATACAATCTTACATCTCTCTTTTCACATGGCATTTTTTCTTCTTGTTCTTTGTCTACTACTGCTAGTGAGAAAAGTATCCATTGAAATGAAGCACTTATAATCCATTTCATAAGCAATTCCCCTATAGTTTTACAGTGTTGGTGTGACACCACATGCCAGCAAGTCTTCTCTGAGACTGGGCTCTGGAATGAGTTTTCTAGGATCCTGGAGGACATCCTGGTGGTGTGTTTGAGCATCCTACCTGTGGTCACAGCTTCCCATGCTCTGTGTCCTGAGGCCCAGGTACTACCCTTATTAACAGCAGTGTGGGGCTTTCATTTAGGGAGTGCTGCCTGGGATTCACTGAAGGGAGAGCTGGACCTCAAGCATGAATTTCTTTCCCAACCTTGAAATTCTTGATGGGTGGCAATCTACTATGAAAAAGGCAAATAACGTCAGTTAGGTGCATGCATGAGATACTGTTTTGCCTGAAAGAAATTTTCTTGCCCTGTTTTGATTGCTTCTTTACTGTGAGTCAGCCTATGACATGCTTTCATGAAAACTCCCAGACATTATGCTAGCAAAATTAAATGTGGGTCAAATGAGAAAAAACATTGCAAAGAGCTGACAGTGTTAAGGCAGAGGAGGCATCACGTTCTTACAGGTGGGGAGCAGTACCATGCCTTGTTTCCCCATGAAACTGCTAATTGCTGTCTTCATGTCCCCACTCAAAGAATGCTCTGGAAGTCCCTGCTGCAGCTATCAGTGATTCCTGGTGAAGTGTTCAGCATGGATCCCTCACAGAGGACCCATCACCTTGAGCCACATTACTCTCATCAGCTCAAGTGCTAGAAACCTCCCAATGACATCCCTGGTACTGGGAGTCTGGCAGTCTACAAAATGCATAGGCAGGTTGAATGATAAAATTTGGAGAGAGCAAAACAATAATATGTCTGTTCTTTGCTAGCCAAGGGCAGACAGGACAAGGCAAGTTCCTATTACGGCCAGGTTTGGTTCCTACGGTATATCACCGTGTCCCACAGCCATAGGGAGGAGGAGGAGGAGGAGAAGATCCAGTAGGCAGGAATTGTGCAGCAAGATTGATCTATTTAATTATTTTACAAACTCTTTTATAGACTTCTTTCTTCATAGTCTAATTGGACAAAGGACCAGCCACCCCTTGGGGGTGATTGGCCAAAATCCTAAAACATCCATTATCAAAATATTTTCTACTATACCATAAACAAGACTTTCCAAGGTTGCAGGTGGCTTGGTTGTTTACATTCCCTGCTACCTCTTCTGTGAGAGAGAAAAATCTCTCACGGACTTAGAAAATAACAAGAAAATCCTCGCTAACAGCATTTTGTACCTACAAGTTCCCACTTCCTAAGCAGTGAGTGTTTGTCTTTTTCTGTGTTTGTTTGTTTTCTTGGGGGGAGAGGCAAGGATTGGAAGAAGAGTATAGTGGTTTCTCGAATTTTGATTAAAAGCTGATTTTGGGTCACCATAGCAGAGCAGACTGTTTCAGAAGCCAAAAGGCTAGGCAAGCAGGGCTGAACAAAGCTATGGAGGAGTCTGAGGGGGTTTCCTGCTCAGGAAGAAGTGAGGCAGTAAGATAACCTGAGGGAGAAATAAGAGAGTAACAAACAGGAAGGGAAGGAGATTTGAACAATTGACTAATAAATGAGCATCACCAGAAAAGAGGCCAGAGAGGGAGAGCAGGCTACTCAGTCATACAGGAACAATGTGGCCAAGACCAGGAAAATAATACAGGAGTGTGAAGAGACATGAGATCTTGTTTGGAAAACGCACGGCAGGCAGGAATAAAAATATTGAGACAAAACCAGAACATTAGGGTCTAACCACAGGAAACCAAGATTACAGATCCGGTTAAAAAAAAGTACAAGGATGATGATTGTGACCAAGTGGGCTAGCCAAGGGCTAGGTACCCACCAAGGAGCATGCATCCTGATTGTGGGGAGTCAGCTGTGGGCAGAACAAAGCTAATTGCTGAAGCTGTGTTTGGGGCTGACATCGCTCAGAGAAACATCAGAGAGGAAAGCTCTTAGGGACAGCACCCTTCTGCCTTAAGATCTGAAAGAAAGGGAATCAGGAGGCAGTGGTCACAAGGCTTCCACACAGGACAGGATATAACTGCAAAACACATTGGGTAGGACACAGAAAAATACTGGAATAACCTAGAGTAGCACACTGATGATGGCATTTGGAGGTGAGGGGTGGCACGCAGTAAGGGCAGCGCTATGTTGTGTGACAGCTGCAAGAAGTGATGTTTTCCACATAGGCTGGTAAGAAGCTAAGGGGAAGCATGAGGAAAGGGTAAGAGAAGGCAGGAGGTGAGAGGCTTCAGTCTCTAGGGAAGGAGAGGCTGAAGAAGGCAAGAAGTTTTAAACTTCTGCAGCAGCAGTGCCATGGAAGGATGAAACACCCATGAAACCCATGAAACATGATGAAACACAACAGGCTCTTTCAAAAAACTGGGATGTCTTCTCAAATGTCTTTTAGCCTTGAAGAAATGAGCAAGATTCAAAGTGGAGAGCATTTTGAGCAAAAAGGACTGGATTCAGCCACAGAACCAGAAAGATGGAAAAAGTAGAGGAGGAAAAGATAAAAGGCTTGCTTTGTTTGATTTTTTTTAACCAATGTCTACAGGATTCATCATTAATTGCTGAAGAAAACAACATCACTTAAGGGAGCTGGCAGCTGAAAATAAGGTTATGTGCATGTAGGTTGGCTCAGTTGTAACAAAGAGATCCTTTATGCTGCTTTATTCACCATCCAGATTCATTGGGTGTTATCCAGCTAAGAACTGATTAGTTTTAAGACTGATCCAGATCGAAGGAAGCCAATAGTAAAATTTCAAAGGATTAGATCAGCCCCTTTCATGAAATATCTGAACACAATCCTGTCTATCAAAAGAACCACACGACCACCATGTAGGTATTGGCTCCATCACAAACAAACAGATATTTTGTGAATCGCTGTCTGGGAGCTAAAGAAGAACACTGGAAAGTGAGTGCCTGTGTAATAATCACCATCTCCCCAGTTAAAACTAATTATTTGGAAAGAAATAAGACAAGAAGGGAAGAATAGTTCTGTGATTAATTGCAATTGCAGTGTGTTTGCTAGCACACAAGCAAATCTTTTGTACATGGAAAGAGTACAAAAATAGATGTAAGGAGTTTGTAGCCATTTTCATTCAAAATACTTTTTAATAAATGCAGCTATGATTAGAATGAGTAAGGAGACATTAAGAATGTCTTCCATCAAGATATTTAGAATGAGCTCTCTGAAAGCTGTTAAGGTTTCCAGTGAAATGTACTCTGAATAGCAAGCAGAATCATGCAGAGCCAGATACGGCTTTCAAATGTGTGAAGCTTACACATAAAGCGCATTCTTCTATCCATACAACATAAATAAAAAACTTGTAGTTTCTCAGTCACAGAAATATATGGTACTTACTTTTAAGAGCTATAGGGAGGTTTATTTTAAATGGTCATCCTTATAAAGTACTATTATGGGATGGCCACAGCTGACCGCTAAAGCTGACCATTAATTTACTGATTATTACATGAATAGATCTTCTTCCATCTTATTCTCAAGCAACCTGTGCCCAGTACGTAGTCTGCACAGTCTACCTTAATTCTCCCTGCATATATACACGCATCTGTTTTCTGGTTTTATTAAACCAGTAATCAGCAGACTACACACCACTCTGATCTCTTCTAGCAGTATCTTCTCTCCAGACTGTTTGGCTTAGGTCCTCTGTAAACCTTATTTAGATGGTCTCTTTCAACGTCTTTAGTTTCCTAAGTGGGGCAGCCTGCCCAATCCCTCAATAAAGTCAGCAGATTTCACATTCCACAGAAGCAGTGCCAGCTAACCAGGTAAAGTAATACAGGCAGGTGTCACTGATGAATTACTAAGTCAAGGCTTATTAGTTCCAAGGTGTGCCATATCTCACTAGGCAGTCAGCTGGCTCACTTAAGCCTGAAATTCAAATTGGTCACTAAGGAAAAGACAGTATCTGGAAACCTAATCCTCTAATCTCTGGTTTGTCAGGTCAAAGAGAACAAACAACAGCGCTGTTAAGTGTGAATAGATGACAGTGATTTGCAGAAAGATACAGACTGCTGCTATGCAGCTACAAAATTAAATGTCTTCTGGATACCATGCCAGGGGTTTAGATTTACACCATGAGGAAATAAACGAGCTCCAAATGCCTCTCTTGTTAATTCCTGCCTCTGTCAGCTTGATTTGATTCTTAAAGCAAATTTCTCTCGATCCCATGTATCATGGGACTGACATACAAGTTAAAGAAGTTGAAAAGCTAACAGTTCTTCTGCAGTGCATGCCAGGAACAGAGCCTTATTCCATGAGGGTTTTGGGAGTGGTGACATACATGAGAATAGTATGAGAATACTATGAGAATACTATGAGAATACCACTGCTACAAGTCAGTCCCAGTTCTTCCCACCTCTAATGATTGTTCTGGTGAAGTGCAGGATCCTCCACTGACATCTGTGCCAGAACAGACATCACATCGAATCTCCTGGCTGTAGCGAACTGAAGCATCCCAAGTCTGAACATATGAAGCTTGAAGAAAGTTTAGAGTAGAAATGAATAATAAATATTTAACTGTGATGATAATGGAAGGTAATTGTTGGAATCCTGGGTTCAGAGAATTTCAGTCTTTCAGTGCTGACAGGCAATGATCTTCAAAAGCACACTGCATTTGACCTGAGGGCTTGGGAAAGGCTTCCCTTTTTATGTGATAGCACTGAGATTGCTGCTGTGTAATTTAAGTTATATCACTGGGTGGAATATGTAGAGATGTAGAAGAATTAAGTTTATGGGATTTAGTAAGAAGATGGAGGATTTTGGGTGTGGATTAGTTCTTCTTCCTTCCTCCTTCTTCTTCACAAATCTCGGTGTTTTGGTATTGGTTCAAAAAACCCACAGTGCGGATCATGAATAATTAGTTATTGGATTATAAGTAAAAATAGATTAGTTGGCATTCCGTAATTGGATAGTGTGGACTTTAAATGGCCTTGGAAGTTAGAACTCGGGGCCATCTTCACCTTGTTAACTTAGAGGCATATCCCATGCATCTGTGCTGTAGATAAGAAATAATAAACATCAATTAGAAGAACAACTCTGTGTCTTCTGCCTTTTAATGCAAACTCTGAGTAAAAGAACTCGCGAATCAGAGGCAAAACGAAAAATAGAGAAATTAACAGTAATTACCTGTGAAGGTAATTAAAACTAAGACTTTTTACCAAGAGCTGTGCTGACGTCTACATTAATGAACCTTTGTAAATTCAGGTCAGATTCCTTCCTCTTCCCGTTTCCTAAACACGCACCTGTAGTCAAAACAGTCAATTGAGGAGTACAGTTTAATGGCTGTGTAAATGTAATACAGAAAGTCAGAAAAGATGACTACAAATTCTCTCTGCAACCTATGAATCAGTCTAGGCCAGAGATCCCTAACACAACTTTTTCCAAGCTTCTCTGCACTCATTCTGGTTCAAAAGTCTCTCTTGGAGTTGTTTGCCCATGTTTGGATGAAGTTTCACTCAGGGCTTGCACAGCAGCATTAATATTGCCCTGTCTTCACCAGAAATCTCCATGTACATGCTTAAATAACAAATAGTAGGCACAGGAGTGGTGACAATGCTTGACTTGGTGCCAGAAGATCTGCGTAGAAGCATTCTCAGCAGGGCAGCTTAAGGGTATTCTGATTGAATTTAGAACTCAAGCATAATTTTTCTTAATTAACAAAAAATACTCTCTTTGTTTCTAAAGTCTGACCCTGGCCTCCTCCCAAGCCATAAAACAACTAAAAACCCCCATGACAGACCAAATAAGCAATAATGATGTAAGCTAATCATTACCCACTTACAAGGATTTTCTCCATGCACATTTCATTACTTTCACACAAATACCTTATGGCTTCTGCAGCTGTAGAAGGATTGCTAACAGTGGTTTCCCTTCCCACCATACACTGAACATCCCAGTTGCTATGTGGGTGTCAGGCTTCAATCAAGGCAATGCGTAGCAGCCATCAAACACTTACTGTGTATCTTTGAAAGGCACAGTACATGCACAGAGCCATTCAGGTGTGCCAGAGGGACTGTCCTCTGGTAAAACTGGGTCCCATAGCAGTAGTGCTACAGGTTAAAAGCCTCCCAGTGAGTCAACAGCGTGAGCTGTCAAGCCAGAGGAACTCCCTAACAAGTGAAATTGCTGTTTGTGTTCTGCCCAGCACGTCACACCCAGTCTATGTTACTTGGAAAACAGCGTGTGAGCAGGAGATCACATTGCCTGGGTACGAAGGTGCTGGTGCAAAACAAGGTAAGGAGGTCAAGAATACAGCCAAGCTAACTTTGTTTGTGTCTCAGAGAGGGGATTTGGAATGCAAGGAATTCAACAAGGGGTCTTGCTTGCTTGCCAAGGAGTTGAAGAAAGTAATGGAAATCAGATGGAAAAAAAAAGTCTAGCAGCAGATAGGATCACTAAATGGGGTGCTATGTCCACACTTGAGGCGTTTCTATTCAGCAGAACACATTAGGTGCTCACATTCATCTGAGGAGCCCAGATCTCATGCCCATGAACAAGACATTGGAACCACAGCATCAAAGGAATGGTCAGTAAGAGCTTTATTTCACAGAAATGCTGCTGACCCCTACTCATAATTTCTACCAAGGCATGCTCTGAACAGTCTCTGATTTCATAGCCAGCATTAATACTGGCAGCCCTGGTCTCTGGGGAAATGGGCTTGATAGTCCTGGCTCCCTGTCACCTCACATCTGTGTGTTGTGCCTGGTTCTCCTCCATGGCTGAGCAGCTTTTCTCTGCTTAGTTTTGTCCTTCAGGACATGTTTATATGACACTGCCCAGAGCAAGACTGAGAAACTCCCCGTCTTTTCTTTTTCTAGCCAGTAATTACTTTCTCAAAATGCCTGTGAGATGGAGCAACCTGGGTTTATAAGCGGAGAGCTACTGTACAGAAGCCTAAAGAAAAAATACGAATCCATTTTGGAGTGTCAGCTGAGGTACTTAAACCCAAATGTCCTATTCAGGCTCCAGACTTTCTGACTTCAGTTGCAGCTATGAACAAACAGGGCTTGATCAAGTCATAGCTGAAGGTTTGCAGCTAAAGAATGAGGAACCTGTAACCAGTGACAGGACTTGTGAGACTCATGGTTTGGTGACATAATTGGCATTATGCAAAACTTTTGTGGCAACTGCTTGCAGGTTGTAAGATTATATTTTTTTTCTTTCTGCAGTTCTCCCCTCTCACAGTACCCACCTTCTATTTTTTGCAAGAGGTAAGAAAGCAGAACCACAGGCATTTTGCTCATCTTCAAGATCTGCTCAAGCCAGGAGCCCCATTTCTCCAGTACAACAAATGAGACATGAATCCTGTGGAAAAAATAGCATATGGCAGTGTCATGAGAATAACTTCTACACTAACAAGTGTGGGCAAGAAGGGTATGGGGGAAGTCCCTAGTATTGGCATTTCCCAGCCTTTTGTACCAACTGTTGCAAACTTAGCAATTCCTGAATGTAAATTTCTAGACATCAGCCAAAAAAAAAGGAAAAAGCAAAGTAAGACCCATCAGCCTCAGCATACTTCACAAGTTCTTATATTGCAAGTCTTCTTGCACAGCCAGCCCCTTGCTTCTACTCCACCTCCCACCTTGTTGGATTTCACTACTATTATCCTTTCCTCCCAAAAGCTTCCCTAAGTGTTCAGTCTCCTTATTCGAGCCTATATGCTGAATTCCCCTGAATTATCCTTGCCCCTCCAATCCCCAGTGGGCCTAGCAGTATGCTAGACTGAGGCATCAGTATGCTCACTGCAGTGAGGAGCAGTGATTGATGGAAGAGCCCTCTTCAACATGTGCAGGACAGGACATACCCTTTATAAAGAATTTAGCCACCAAGCTCTAGGACTTTACCCAGGTTGTGTGGCCTGTGTCCTTCAAAAGTTTGTCATTTTCCCAGTGGTTCTATCCCACGGACGGCAAAGGGAACATTTCAAACACCAAAGTGACTTTACCTTCTCACTGAGTTTTAAATCCTTCATCCCTTGCTAGAGACCAGTGTAGCAGAACAAGATTTCTTTTTCCATCAAGGGCACAACACAACCTAAGTAACTTTACTTAAGGGTATTCTCAGAAATCACATAACCATTTTAGCTCTTAGATACAGTCAGCAAAATTAGAAGTAATCAGAGGTTTATAAAGAAAGCATTTCAGAAACCTAATTGCACCTGGCAGTATCAGCACTACAGCCTGTAAAGTTAATACCTCAGCCAAATACCCTAAACTGCTTGTAAGCTCCTCCAAGTTGAAGATGGGGTGATCTGCCCTTGCAGAACTCACCTCAAGTAACAGATGCTAAACAAAGCAAAACTCAGGTAACTGCATGGAAGTCCAGGTTCCCTGACACTCTGCCCTCTCAGGTGGAGCAGAGACTCCACTAGATCTTTCTGTACCTTTAGCTCAAGTGAAATGCCTAGCAGCCTTAGTGTGTTTCAGAACAATACTTTACAAGGAAAGGCCTCAAATATATGTTAAAGTTTCAGATGGCAAATCCAAGTACTGCTCGCAGTCTGGAGCATTAGGTTGCTCCAGATTGCAAACACACCCCATATGATTTGTGTGCCAGGGAAAAATTAAAATAATGCATCAAAACAAGCTCTTGACAGTATTCCGTGTACCTTGTGTTAGCTCTAAGCACTGGCAGCCTACATGCTAAGTTCACTCTGCATGATTGAACCCAGAGGTTACAATTCTCTTTTAAAGGTATCTGCTGATAATAAAACCATAAATATTTTAGTTCTGCTCTGTCTCCTACAGGAACTTTTCACCTTTTCTAAACACGTTACAAATACCTTCAGTACTTTGCCTCATAGCAAAAGTTTTGTTTGTAGGGCTCAGTCATCAATAAAGCTTATTTGGTATATTCCCTCAGCAATAGCTTCATGTCTGACAACGGCAGCTCCCTGCTGCAAAAAAGTGCTCTTTATTCTCCTCTTCAGGGACACGAAAGAGGAGGTGGACTGAAGATTCATGATTCATTTTCCAGAGGAGATACCTGTTTGAATGGGATCAGCAGAGCCTGCAGCAGTGATGCCTTGCAGAGGTCCTTCTGAGCAATGACATCTCTGTGCACTGTGCCATGCTGACAGTCAAGTCACTCAGGCCATTTAGAGATGGGATTTCTGGATTTGGAGTCTGGTTGCACCATGCTGTCTAACCTCTCCCTTGGATTAGGAGGGAACGAGGGATCCCAAAGACTTTAAATGAAGAATTTACTCCATGAGACTCTTTACCTCCCCTCTAGTTCTCTACCAAGTCACTTCTGTTCGTATCAAACATCAACTCAAACATGGACAGGGGAAACACCATAAGCTTTCCACAGGAACCATAAACTTTCCACTAAAGAAAATGTCAGGGAATTGTCACTGTGCTCTTGGCTTCTTTCAAAATTTGACATTTCTTTCACCATCTCCAAATGTGATTAAGAAGTGCTAAAGAAGAAAAGAAGACAACATCTCCCCAGATATATAACCCATGTCACGGCATACAAGACTGAGCTGAATGTATGTGGCTGTGCAAGATTGGCCCCACTTGCCTCTGTGGATCCTTCTCCTCCCAGTCAGATCACCCAGCATTCAGGCACCAGCCCTGCTGTGCTGTCCTCGCAGCCACAGCTCACTGGACTGAGAGAAGACATGCGACCTGAGGATAGCTGGGAGCTGGGATTGTCAGGGGAGACCATCTTGCTCTCTACAACTACCTGAAAGGAGGTTGGTCTCTTCTCCCATGTAACAAGTGACAGAACAAGAGAAAATGGCCTCAAGGTGTGACAGGAAAAAAAATTCTTCACTGAAAGGGTTGTCAAGCTCTGGAACAGGCTGCCCAGGGAAGTGGTAGGGTTACCATCCCTGGAAGTATTTAAAATCTGCGTAGCTGTGGCACTCACAGACATGGTTTAGTGATGACCTGGCAGTGTTACTTTAATGGTTGGACTCCATGACCTTAGAGGTCTTCTCCAGCCTAAACAAGTCTACAAAGTCAAGGCCTCTGCTGCTTGAACAGGCAGTGGCATAGCAGCCTGTTATTATTTTGCTCTCTTTGTATATACCAAAATGACAACACACAGCCTCAGGGTAAGAAACCTCTTCCTATTTTCCAGCCTCAGCTGGCTCCTGGCCAACTCAAACTGGTTTGTCTTTGTGACTGCATTGTCTTCTGGCTTGCCTCCTTCTCTGGATGTGAGATTCTCTCACTACTTCATTTGTCCCAGTACAGGTTTAGACACCTATTATACCCCCCTCTCCTTTCTCAGGCTGAGCAAGTTGTGGTCATTCTGCTCAAACACCAGCAGCTCTGCAACTCTGCCAGCTCCCCAGAGTCACAGCTGATGAGAACTGGAAATGGGGTCAAGGCAAGGCCTCTCCACAGCCTTGGTCACCGTACTAATTTTTATTGGCCACTACTGGAAATACTTACCTGGATGCATGCAGAATCAGGTGGTAGCTTTCTCACAGCCATGTTACACTGCTGGCTTGTAGTTCTTCATCAAAGCCTTCACACTGTCCTTCCGGTGTACCCACAGTCAAATTACACATTTTCCAACGCAAAGTGCTTAAACGGTTTCAACTAGAAGCTGCAGAAAAGAGTTCCCAAAATAATAGAGGTATGAAATTTCTGCCAACACTACTTTAGAACAGGAGAGGAGTACACAAGACAAATCTACCATGCTGTATTTTAAGACCCAAATCCACAAGTAAGAGGATTACAATAAAAAAGCATCGCTATCTAATGAAGTTATTTTTCTCTGACTGGCATGCAATCATATGACAGATCCTTACATGGAGATAGAAGTAATGCACCTAAGTTGTTTTCCATCAGAATGGCATTTCCAATGATCTATTAAGTCAACTCTAAACCCACAAAAACCAATTATAATTTACTGCAGTACCTTGCTGTCACACAGAGATGGATCTAAACAGTGTCCTAAGATTAAAACCTGATAAAAACACTTTTATCAGTGGTCATCTTCCAGAAAAGTAAAATCATGTTTATACTCTCCAGTAGACAAGAGAATTAAGGAACACACTGTTACTGCTCAGAAAGGAAGGAAATAACACCTTTGCTCCATCTTTGCTATGCAGTACTGTAACACTTGATGGAACAAAGGTCTCACCTGTAAGAATCTTTCCTGATTCTATCAGAGAAGAGCAAGTGTGTGCAAGCATGCAGCTGAGACACTGAGAAACCCAGCTAAACTACACAGCATGCTTCCCATAAGGCCAAGAACCTATGTCCTAAAAGCTGTCAAACATGAGTATACAAGAAGGAGCAAAATGTTTGGAACTGTGAAAGGGGGTGTGGAAGCCCCTTCCTCATGCTGCTTCTTTCTTTCCTGCTGTAACACTGTTCCTAATCCCTTCCCTCTTACACATTTCTAAATCTGTAGCTTTAACCACAAATACGTACCCTAGCAGGTTTTACAGCAAAGAACTAGACTGAAAAGATAATAAAAGGAAGCAGATGCTGTAGATGGAAGCAGCATACAAATAAAGGTCTGCTTTGGAGTCCTGTTCTCTCGAGAGTATTTGCTGACTCCTCTTGCTCATTGCCTTTTCACAAGTGCCACAGCATTGCAGAGAACAGTCAGAAATGAAAGAAACTGAGCAAGAGCAGAGTTGACTCTTACTCTACAAAATACGTACAGAAGGATGAAAGCAAAGTAAGTGGATCCAAAGTGAAGCTTTGTGGTATGGCAGACTTCAGATTTTACTTGCTGTAAAACCTTACTCAAAACATAAGAACAAAGAAGCCAAATACAGAACAGTGATCATTTTTCTGTAAGTGAATTTCTGCCCAACACATGAAACATCTAAGAAGTAACCCATGCAATCTTAATGTTTCAGTCACCACAAGTTCATTCATGATTGATAAAAACTCCCCTGTATTTTTCTTGAGTTTCTCAAAATTACAGAGAACATTTTGTATTTCCTACAGCCTCTTCCACCCTTCTGACAAGAGAAGAATGATGTATCCTAATGCGGTGTATTGTCCAAAGACCTCTCAGGACACAGGAAAGAAAACTGAATAAAGCAGAAAGGCTGCAGAGAAGAGGAAAAAAGGATGTTCAAAAGAAAATGTTCCTATTTCTTAAATCACAGCAGGTGCATAACACTTGGTTGTTTAGAGAGCTAATTATCCCACAAGAGCTTTTTCTACTTGTATGCTTCCAGTATAGCTATGCATTTTTCCTAGATGAGATCCACTTACTTAGGCACAATTGGGAGCTTTGGCTAGCTTCTCAGTATTAAATCACTTTGCAGAGCACCTACAGGATGCTCTATGATTGCGGTTTACCCTCCCATTTGCAGATTTGCTTTGGTCCTGCAAACTGCTCAGAAATTATTTGTACACATCCAGGGCAGTTGGCATGTTTCTGTTAAGAGTGGGTACTGCATTTCCAGGGGTGCAGCCTTCAGAATTATTTTTTCATTACTTCCTTCCCACCTTTTTTTTTTCTTTCCTCCTTTCTGTGATTTCAAACAGACACCCACAGTAGATGCTTCACACTTTTCAGCCTGCCATGTGCATGCTGTCCCATCACCATCTGCTCCTCTGGCATGCACATACATGCTATGGGGAGCACGCTTGCTCCCCTGACACCTCCCAGAAAGCTTCGGCAACTCTCCTTCAACATCTCCAGGGGCCTTAAAAATACCACCTATGGCTCTTTTCAGCATTGCTCTCACAGACTTTGTCTTGCTTGGGCTTACCAGTCTGGAATATCTAACAGGACAGCTCCTTTTTGTGACTCAAAGCAAACACACATCTTTTTTTCCCATTCACTCCTGCCTGGATTAAAAGGGGAAATGATGATTTTACAGCAGGAAGACCCAAACAGCACCATTTTCGTGCTTACACCAGCCAGTTGTCATCAGCTGCATGGCTGCAGGCTTAATACTGCTCTCTTCATAAGGGAAATGTCTCCTGCTGCATAGCAAAACAGGCTGCAGGCCTTTCAAAGCTGCTCTGGTGGCGAGATGAGTCACCTCAGGCTACTGCCACACACAGGAAACCAAGCTGACAGCTCAGCTGCACACAATTGCATTAAAAGCACAAAAATAGAGATTTATACAAGGCAGCACCAAAGCTGGCTGCACACATCAGTGTGAGCTGAAGAGCCTCCAGGAGGGAGGCACTCTGCTCACCAGCCCAAGCACCTGCAAGGCTTTGCTGCTAATAGGATCATTTCCTTCTAAAACCTTCCCCATGGCAGCAGCCCAGGAACACGCACAGCTAAGTTAGGCTGAAAGGGAATTTTCCACCACCCACAAGCCTCTTTCTACCTCGCATAAATCTTCTCAAGCATAGGCCACACCAGCCTCTGCATATGACATGTAACAAGTAATTGGACACGATAAATCTCCAGGAACCAACTCCTATGTCAAGTTTCCTTTACACCCTCACATTTCAAATAAGCACATGTTGACTTTACACCTCCTTCCAGGTCCCTTCATGTTGCTATAACAATAGGATGGGGGCTTAGCATAAATCAGTACACGGCCATTAAGCAGAAAGATCATTCCCTCTCTCTCTCGATGTCAATTAAGCGGTATCAGGTACAGGCAGATACACTGACAAGAAGACATCCTTTTTCATCTGAGAAAATAAGCTTAAGCAATCCCTATATAATCACTCTTTTTCCCAGCAAGCTTTCTGGAGCACAGATAAGATCAAAGGCTGCTTTCCCAGCCAACAAAGTTATTAACACCTCAACGAAAAAGTGATGTTACACAAAAGCCAGAGCCGTCTGATGGCTTCCTTAATCTGAGGATGGAGACACGTGGAGCAGCAGGGAGCCTTACCCCAGTACAAACAGGGCAGCATCTGCGCATGAATCAGAAAACAACACGCTTTTTGGGGAAGAATACATATTTTCAAGACATTTTCTTTGACAGAACAGTGCCCAAAATAAAAAAAATGCACATGTATTTTTAACTACAGAAAAACATCTTCATGGCACGCAATCAGAAAGCACAGCAGACAATGCACTGCCTGCTGAAGTTAAGAGGAAAGGAGATAGGTTTTACCGTAAAGTTGTTTCACAAGCAAGTGAATTCTGAATCCATTTTCACAAGACAAACCCTCTTACCCCCAAGATCTCAAAAAATCCAGTCAGCTCAATTTTATTATGAACATGAAGATAACAGACCCATGGAATACATTTTAATTTAATTTTTGTCTTTGTTAGCTGGGAAAAGAGGCCAAACTGTAGGGAGTACTAGGGAAGGGAGTCCATTAGAAACTAGGAGCTCCATACAAGCAGATACAGTAAAACTGTTCCCTGTCTTTACTTTCGCTAAAGCCCACATACAGCATGGACTCTGATGTACAAGGAATGTTTTTCCTCCTATTTTCAAGAAAATTACTTCAACTCACTACCCCTTGACTTTCCTTTGTAAAATGTGGCTAGAATGGGCCAAAGGATTCAAAAGCTGCTGAGGAGAGACAACAAAAAGAGACAGAGATGTAAAAAGTAAGGACATGAATTTGTTTCCTGAAGCTGTAACAATAATAAGAAAGGAGAAAGAATAATCTGGGCCAGCAGTTCCAAAAATATGACATAAGTATCATCTGCAGTTTGAAAGCGGTATGCAAATGACATCTGAACAGCCAAACTATGTTTGTGCATGCCACTGAGACTACATTTGTAAAAGCCTTGTGCAGAGTACAATCAAGCTAAAACAAACCACAAGCATTTAATTCATCATAACTAGCATGGCAAGAGACTCCTCCCTAACACAGCACACTCTGACCCTCCTACCTGCACTACACCAATTTAAGGAGAGCCCTACCACACCTTGCCAGTGACCATCACGGTATCTAAGGCTCTTCAAGAGACATGCCAAAATTGCATCATTGTTACTTCAGCCATGTAAGGAAAGAAAACCTCCACTCTTCTAGAAAGAAAATATAGCTCAGAAACATGGAACTGAAAGGAGAAACATTGCATTTGAATTGAAGAAATGGTAGCATGCATTCCAGCCTGAAAAGCCTGGGAACATGGACATGGGAGAGGATTATGCATCTCTGCCTAGGTCAGTCCATAGCTCTATTCACAGATGCCCAAGAGAAATCAATGCAGAGAAAGCTATCAGAAAAAATTATTATTACTTAATATTTATGCAGCACTTTCCACCTGGCAATTTTTAGGCAAGCAATACATTAAGTAATTTACCAAGAAAAACATACATTGGCCTTCTGTGTGATCCATAGCTCGTGCTTTCAGAGGAAAACAATTCTACTTTATTAAACTTTAAGGCCTGAATTTACTACACATGATTCACTGTTACATTTTAAATTGGTAGCGAGGTAATCAATCAGGTTATTAGCTCCAAAATGCATTTAACAGTGCATTTTGATAAGTTCCCATATTAAGAAAACCACAGAAAAAGCTGGAGCTGTTAACATCTTTTTTATCATTGGTTAAGAACAAGTTAGGGCACTGTAATTGTTGCTAAAAAAATCAAAGCAAACCAACCTGAAAAATATCCCACCTTCCAACTTTGCCACCCTGGATTATTCTCTTGCCAATGATGCCCAGTTAGTGATTCTCCCTTATTTCAATTCATCTGTTGAGATCCTTCTGAAATCATTTCCAGCTACAACAGGGCTTCCTTTTTGTGGGTAGCAGCACATGTCAGCTTGGCACAGCTTTCCTTTTACACAAATGCAAGATGCTTCCTTGTGTTAATACAGAAAGCTATCAAAAACATACAGTGGCTGGATTTAAAAGCAGATTCCATAGCACTGGCTGTCATTAGCATTTCTAGCCAGCAACATTATCTGAAAATAAATCTTTTGGGGCTATGATTTAAAAAATACTGTTCACATGCTCACTGCCAACAGAGCAATTCCTGTATTTCAGATATTTGGTCCATCTCTCCTCTATGGCCTGTGGGATGAAGTGGCAGCACACTGATTTTTATTGCTGGTGAACTCAGACAAGAGACTGCTCTTTATAAGACACAATACAAGCACAAGCAACTATGATGGCTGCATCCACTCAATTCAGATCTCTTTTTTTTTTTTTAATGCATAAAATGGGTACATGAATTTAGGTGACATTCAAACTTTTGGCAAATAGCCAATCCACCACATCAGTAACATAAATATTGGTCATTTTTGACTTGGGATACCATGGCATGAATCACTGAAAAAATCAGGGACTCATCTTGTCTCCTTCTCTCCTTTAGCAGTAGGGAGATGAATTTCCAGAGGGGGATAAACTTTCTGTTCTCTGAGGTACTCAACTGAGCAAGGCTGGATACAAGAAAAAGGTGGATTGTTAACCCAAGTAAGCAGCTCTTTAATATGACATCTTGCTTTTGTAACTTCTTCATTAATCTTAACTGTTAGAAGACAAGTTAAATTGCGTGAGAGCATCTTGTGATTATTATATTGCTCCCACAAATACAACTGATACTTTAAATTAATTTTCCTTAAAGTTTCCTTAGCAGTTTTGTATTTCTTCTATGCTCTGCTTGCAGCTGGTATTCCCACATAACTTACATAGCCAGGAGTCAAATAATCTCTTGAAAATCAAAAGTAGAACTATGAGGCTCAATACATCAGTAGTAAATACAGTAAACACTTGACAAAAATACAGAGACAACTGGGGTGTGGAACCAGTTCATTTTCTTACATCTCTAAAAGCTTCTGTCTAATTAGGTTCATTTTTTGACAAACAAGAATGGGATTAGATCAGCATTATTGTTATTATAGCAGTCACATGACAGAACCTAGATGGTTATATTTGTCAAGCATTTGATCAATTTCTAGTCCTGTACTGGCCTCTCATTAACAAAGCTCATGGGAGACTACATGACTTTCTCATGAGCAGGAATCATCATGTTTACCCACATGTCAGGGTTAACCCACAGTGGAATCGCCATCTTTATAAATACTTCACAACATTTCAAAAATGGCCTTCTGTCTGGGAGGAGAGGAAGATCATAGCCCATTTGTTCTCCCTCTTTTTTCTTGGAGGGAAAAGGGGAGAAGTCAAATTCTGTATTTCAGATAACAGAGACATAATTCCTAACAAATTGCAATGTCATGTACTGAAAACGTGGTCAGGAAACAACAACTATAAGCCCCTACTTGTTCATATGACAAATATTTCACTGAAAGGTGGAGCAACATCAAAAAGCTAGAAAATAAATGGTCATTCTCAGCTCTGTCAGTGTTGCAGCTGGTATTCACGCAGGTTTAGATATATCCATGAGACACTTTTTCATATCTCATCCCAGGTGTCAGTTAAGCAAGAAATCAGGCTCACGATAACCAAAGAGTTTAAAATCGCCTTCAAATCGTGCATAGAGGCGTCTTATGTCTCTCTTGCTAATTCCTGAAAAATACCGCTCTACTTTTGTTCTGTTGTACACTGTTATGCCTGGTGGGATGGTGGGGTATGACACCAAGTGGTCTATGCCAGCTGCTTTCAAGATATATGGAGCATCGTCCTCCAGGGTCTCGTGGTGTCCGATCACACTGTATGTGATTTCACAGGGAGCACAAAGTTCCACATATGTTACCCAGTGAATGATGTGGTCACCAAACTGAACATCCAGCCATCGGTGATTCGGGTCACCCAGGTAGCGCACAAAATCCTCAAACTGCAGCCCTTTGGTCTCTGTGCGATTCTTTCTGTATTTACGAATGATGCCAGGAGCAATTTCATGCCGGTACCAAGGTTCAAACCGAGGATTGTGCACAAACTTGTCTTTAAACGCAGAAATAAGTCTTTCAAATGGATCTCTAACAATAAAAAACTTGAAGTATAAATTCAGTCTAAACAGAGGAAGAAAAAAAATTAAAGAATTAAGGAAAGTGTTTAGCACATACTTAAAAAATGTACATAAACTCTGAACACAGCCACAGCAATGTGAATCTCAGAGCACTTGCATAGTCTATCAGTATTATAATCAATAGGACCAGAAATACCATTTCTGTCTTCTTACTAGCAGTTCTTGCATACAGGACAAAGAGGAAATAGTTTACCCCAGTTTCCACATTTTTTTCGAACTGGAGGAGTTTAGTTTATCTCAATCCATATAAACAGGAGACAAAAGATGCAGAGAACTCCAAGTCAAAGACATATGTTATGCCATGTGATCGAGCTCAAAAAGCAAAATACACAAGGGCATGGGGAAAAGTGCATTGCTGAAGCTAAATGCATACAGAAGGCTGCATTTTTCACTGGCAGGCAGTTAGATAAATTGCTGCTTAAGTTAAAAAAAAAAAAAGTATTTTATTTGATGTTTTGTCATGTTTTCAATAATGGCTGAGAACACTATTGAGACCACATGTTTCAACAGTGAAACATGTGACCACAGTTTTCAAATAAATTTCACGTATTACTGTGATACTATAATATGTAATATTCTGTAGTCAGATTATCTGTAGGAGGAGTAAATTGAAAACAAAGTTTATTTCAATAAATAACTAAGAAAAGAGATTGAGAGCCCAATCCTCACTGAAATAAGGATGGACTGGATGTGGATGGACTCTTTTCAGCCTCTAGAGCACTTGAATCATACTTCAGATTCTCCTGACCTACTCCTAGCCAGGCAGGGCTAGATAGAGGTCAGCAAACTAAATCAACAGATCCACACCATCCTGCTTTCCATACCTAAAACTCTGGTAATTTCATGTTACACACCTGCAGCATAGCTTCCATGCTGAGCAGAGAATGCAGCAACCCAAGCAATAGTGGCATTCAATTTCATATATCCTAACTAGGGCACACTCATAGGTGAACAAGTGTTCAGGGCTGCACTCAGGGAGGGAGAACAGATCCCCTTTCTCAAGAAAACAGTGACAATACTTTGCTTTGCACAGTATCAATCCAATCAACTGACCCCAATTCTACAGGCAGAGCTGTGATAAATGTCTTTGTGCCACTGCATGCAACAAAAAACCTTGGGCTGAGCTCTACTGACATCTGACACATGTATAAGGGGTTGAGTCTTCAGAATGGTATAATGCACACAAACCCCATGCAGGCACATGCTTACACATGTTCACTGTCATCTTATGTCCTGTTCTGTCCATGCTGCTACCCCTTACAGGGATTATATATGGCACAGGCTCCAGTAGAGATGAGAGCAGGCACAGTTAAAGATCTAGCCAAAGTAATGTAGAAGTTCTATTGCAGAGTATTTTTTGGCTCTGAAAATAACTAGAAGCACTTGAACAGGAAGACAAAAGTGGTTCAGCTGAATGGAAAATATTGTGGGGCTAAGAAGCACTAACAATTTAAATCTAACCAGTTCAATCCCAGTAATTAAGTCTGCTGCAACGACAATCTTACCCATAGGCAGTAAGGTTTACCATGCAAGACATCAGGAATGGGCTGTCCAATTAAACCTTCAGTTCTGAAGGTCAACTATCTAACAACTAGGTATGCACTGAATTACAGAAACCTTATATCCAAGGAGTTGGTTGGCTCAGCTAACTATACCACAAATTACACTGGTGTTCTCCTTCAAAGCCAGTAGGAAGGCAGACACAGCAACATCTGTGAGGGTAACAGAATAGTGCCATAATACAAGTGGTGGAGCAGAAACTCTGCTGTCCTCAGTTTCAGATGCAGACTTCAGCTGTACCCTTGATTGCTCATAACACCGCTGACCTCAACGCCGTCCCTCATCAGAAGGGCCACTTACCGTTTTTTAATTTCAGAGTCACTGAAAGAGGACAAGCGTGGAAGGCCATTCTTCTCATGATCATGTACAATGTTTTCTGGGATCTCTTCTATGGAAGAAAATGCTCCTAGACAAATCAAAATGACAGAACAAGTGATTCATTCAAGGGAAAAAGCAGTGAGTATAAGCAAGCATGTGTGCCTTTGGCTGACAGTTTTATGTCTTTCTCTTTTCTTTATTTTTACCATTTAAAGTTACTATGTTTAAAACTGTTAAATTATGAGAGATTCTGACTGCAAAGCGGAAACCTGCTAAAATTCTTTAGGGTATATGACATCAAGGTCCAAGACCAAATGGCCCCGAAATTCTCAGAAAAGCATATTATGCAAATTTCATCAACAATTACGTCTAAGCCTGTAACTCCTCACATGTCAGTGTCCCCATTCCCTTTCCCTCTGCCTGCCCATGCAAATGGAGGAAGACTTTAAGGATTAACTCAGACGAAGGAACCAGCTTTTTGGCTGAGTTTCAACCACCAACAAAAATAAATGCTATGAGCTGCTTTTGGAACTGCTTCAATGCAAAAGTACTTTGCTGTCAGGATCCATAAAGTTTTTTTAACAAGTATGCTGTGCTGAAACAAAAATTCCAATCAGAGAATACTCCACAGATTAAAAGGCACTAAAATTAACAACAAAAAGTCTCCAGATACTAATTTCTGCAAGCACATAAGCTGACAAGAAAAATAATGTCACTTAACTCTGCTGCGTTAATTTTAATATCCTGATCCAGGAAAGTTTTATGACCTTGAGAAACATCTCATGTGGCCCCTTGGGCTTTAGGCATAAGCCTTCACACAACAGCATCATTTCAGAGTATCAACCTGCAACAAGCACAGGGTGCTACAAAACAAGCCCGTTCGGTGAAAGTCTCTACAGCCTTCTCGTTTCCAGAACTGAAGCAAATAATACACACCAGTCAGCTGCTCAGTTTTCCAATTTTTTTTTCCTGGAGGGGGCAGGGCATGACAGGTGGGGACTGGAGTTGTATTTTAGCAATTTCATGTTTTCAACTGTATTTTTTGGTACTACAGGTAACTCACATGTGGACAACGGATGTCAGATTAGACAGCCTCAGGAACCGATACCTTGCATTTATTCAGAGAACATATTCAGTACAAGCAGTAGCAGAGTTACCCCCCCCACAGTGCCACAGCTGCATTTCCCCATCCTGAATCTCCAAATACCACTTAGGTATTTGAACATAAATTATTCCCCCTCAAGTATGAGCCCTGCCTTCTGAAACTACCCAAAGAGGAGAAAGTTAGATCAACCACAGCAGTAGCCTTCACCAGCAGACACCAGCGCACTTAAGTGGCAGCTTAAGGCAAAAGGGACCAGTGTTTATGGGGAAACAATTTTTTATAATTATCTAACATGATAAAACTAGGAAACTCAAGGTGAAAAGTTCCCTGCTTTTAAGATGTGAGTTATCCTCCACTTGGCGCAGCCAATATATCCCTGCCCATCCTGAGGCGTTCTTTGCATGTTATCTTTTAAATGCTGATAAGAGAGGTACTTCTAATGTCCTCATATAGCTCCATATTTAGTACTTAGAGTGTGACTTTCATAGGTACTAAGACACATGCACACACATAGGTATGGGTGTATCTCTGCTAGATTTTTAGCTCACATCCATAGATCAAGGATGAAACAAACATTAAAGTTTTTAATGTTAGTACTGCTTGCTAGAAAAATTTTGCTGAGGCACACAGTTCATTTGCTTATTTTTCAAACATACTCATCCCTTTATTCCTTCTTTCACCATTTTTTATAACGTAACTTTGGTGAGCAAACTATTGCATTAAGCACCTCAGAATCTTCGTAACTCTTAAGATGGTTCACTGATAGAACATACACAAGATTTCAGCAATATAGACCAACAGCACCTGCCAAGTTTTAACTGGCTTTCTTCATAGCTAAGATCTCTAGTTAAAAGTCACTGGCCTTTAGTCAGAAATTTCATATTATTGCTACTTAGGAATTACGATACCTTGTCATATACTTTCAAATTCTGTAAATTAGTGCACCCCTTCAAAGATCAGAAACCTACCTACCACATGCATATGGGGACTCTGTCATGACTTAAATAACTTTTGAGCCAAGAAATAACAATACTTATTTTTACAGAAAGAATAGATCTCATTTTAAGGGGATATTTTGAAAGGACTAGAAACAACTGTGATAAATGCAAAGCTGAAATTAAGTATCAGTGTACAGAAATGCAGAAAGAATCCATTTTAGTTGCCCCAGTTAGAGCAATTCTGTTTCCTCCTGCTCTTCAAAGAAACCCACACACCCATGGAAGAGTAGATACCATTTAAAACAATCAAGACTTTTTTCCACTGAGTGTTGCCCACTTTCGGCGTCTGACAAAACAGGATCTTGTGCTTGTCACACACAAATATTCGGTCCAAGACGAACTTGGACACTGCAGTATGAGAGAGATCTCTCAATGCAGTGTCTCTGCAGACATTCCTGAGAAGCTCGAGTCTTTCCATATGAACCAGGGGTTGGCGGATCAGACTTCCTGAAAAAGCTTTTCCAGTTGGCTTTATGAAATGCAGAGGAGAAAGAAAAAACAAAAGTGAAAGATTTCAGTTTTCAGATCAAATTCTCAGGTATAAAAATCCCCAAACTACGCACCCTAATGACTCCCAGATTCATGATTAAAACATTGCTATGTATTAATTAAAGGAGCAGCCCACAGTTTGCTTTCTGCGCTGCTGCTATACATTGTTTCAACTCTTAAGACATTACATGGTAGTATACAGTAGTAAGAGCTTTTCCATACAATAATTTAAGTCTGCTGCACAGCAGCAGTGTCTTATCTGTGTGGATAAAACATGCTTTGATAAATACTGGAACTCCCACAGAGTTCCAACAACCTGTAAGAAAGCTTCTGAGAGGTTAGGACAGGAATTTCAACATAAATTATGCTTTAAACTCTGAGAAAATGGGGCTGACCCATGGTGTGATTCTTGGGGACATCCTGTGCAGAGTTAAGAGTTGGACTCGATGATCCTTGCGGGTCCCTTCCAACTCAGAATATTTTGTGACCCATCTGGCAGGGAAAGAATTTAGGATAAAAATTCTGCGTTGTTGTTTGCTAGCACCTGTAGGCATTCACTGTTTCCATTTATCCAAGTTGAAATAAAATCAGGTGAATAAAAATGTGAACAATGAGCATCAGTGTGACAAATAAAAGAAGTAGCAGGATACCTCTCCCCAAAAATGGATGAGCTGTTTCACACGTCTCATTTTCTGAGACTTAGATGGGAACCAAAACCACCTCTTGCCTCACAACTAGTGGAGTGAGAGGAAAAAGGAGCTTCTCTGATTAAGAGGTGATGGGAAAGCTTAAATTTCTACTGACAAATTTTCACCTTTCCACTAACTGAATGGCAATCCCCAATATCAATACAGACTAAGGGATGAACTGATTGAGACCAACCCTACCAAGGACTTGGGGATACTGATGAGTGAAAAATTGGTATGTGCTGGCAGTGTGTACTTGCAGCCCAGAAAGCCAACTGCACCATGGGCTGCATAAAAAAGCACTGTGGCCCGCAGGCCAAAGGAGGTGATTCTCCCCCTGTACTCTGCTCTACTGCCACCTGGAGTGCTGCATGCAGCCCTGGGGCCTCAGCACAGGAAAGACCTGGACCTGTGAAGGGAAGGTTCAGAGGAGGCCATGAAGATGGTCTGACATGGAGCACCTCTCCTACGAAGACAGGCTGAGACAGCTGTGGCTGTTCAGCCTGGAGAAGAAAAGGCTCCAGGAAAATCTCACTGCCACCTTTCAATGCTCACAAGGGGTTTTTAAGAAAGACAGAGAAACTTTTTACGAAGGCCTGTAGTGACAAGACAGGGGTAATGGTTTTCAACTGAAAAAAGATAGGTTTAGGCATTAGGAAGGAATTTTTTCCTATGAGGGTGGTCAGGCACTAGAACAGGTTACCCAGAGAAGCTGTAGATGGTCCAGCCGAGAAATATTCAAGGCCAGGTTGGATGGGGCTCTGAGCAACCTGTTCTAATGAAGGGTGTCCCTGTCCACGGCAGACGAGCTGGAACTAGATGATCTTCAAAGGTCTCTTCGAACTCAAACCATTCTGTGATTCTATGATTTTAGGTACAGCGTCCAAGTTACAGATGAAAAAGGAATTATTTTTGTCCCAAGCTTCCACAAGGAAAAAAATATTCTCCTTGTTCTGTTTGTTACTCTTCTTCAATATCCCCTGCTCAGAATGCGATCTGAACAGTCTGTCAGATTATTTTATCTGTCCAAACAATTCTTTCTGCATGCAACCAAAATTAATGTTGTTATTCTACATTTCATGCTGTCAGGAAGCCAAGAGGGAATTGGTTTAGATCCAGAAACCTTATTATCCTCTTCCATACTAGTAAAGAAAGCATTTAAAACTCACTACACGTATCTGCCAATCTTCCACTGAATGAAGTGTTTTTCCCAAGTATTTTGAGGGTAACTTAAATTTCATGTTTTTGAAAAATGAAAGCAAAAAGAGTCGTGTTTATACAACTAACCTATGTTCCATGCTGCATCATAAAAATACTTTAAATATAAGATGACTTACATACTAATGCAAAAAAAAAGAAAAAAAATTGGGATTTAGCCCACTCTGCAAATGCTCTCAAATTTATACTTGTATAAAGGATTTTCAGAGTTTCTGTGTCAATCTGCTGAAAGCACGGAACTATGCATCCAAAAGATCAACTGGTATTGATTACTATTGTGTTTATATTCTACTTTGGAAAAATGCTGAAATGTGACACATAAAGAGCACAAAAGATGAAAAAGAAATTGACACTGATAAAAAGAAACAGAGAGATTGGGCAGAGATCTAAGAGAATAGAGAAGACACAGGCCTGCCCTCAACAACCACAACCTGATCTCTATGGCAAGACAGAACTTGAGTAATCCAAAACTGGGCCATTATATTAAAAAGGCTAACAAAAATGACTGTTCTGACTTGATAAAGGAATACTGTAACAATTTTCTCCTAGAAATGGAAACACATTAAGTTCAATCATTCAGATGAAACAAGACAGCAGGTTACCGTGACAAACCAGCTCTGTGAAGTTAAAATGAATTCTGTTGGCTCTATCTAAATAGAACAGTCTGAATAAGTAATTCCTGTCTATCAATTCACCTTAACATCAGGAAGCCCTTCCTTAAGCTCTTATTTTTTTCTACTCTTTAACACACATAACCCTTATCTCAACAGTATGCACCTGGAATTCTTCAGGCCAATGTTTTTCCTCTGGCACATGTACCTCCTCCACTTTTGTCACAGCTGTCAGTATCAATGGCTCTTGCTTGGCACCATAGCCTAAAGAAGGAAGAGAGATAACAGCATTACAGAAGATGAGGAGAAGGCAACTATTTCTGCTTTACAACTAAAACACATGAACTTTACGTTCTGTATTAAGCTTACAAAACATTAGAATTTGTTTCTACATGGAAAGGCACTAGACAAGACAGGCACAAACTATGAATATTTTAAAGGATGTACTCTGTGGGAATTTTGGATGCAACTTCATTTGAGTTTTATCAAAGAAATAGGCCCATCATCTTTTACTTGGTTTTTTTGGTTGTTTGTTTTGTTTTTTTCTAAAAACTGTGCAGATAGACATCGAAATCTTGAATCCAAATATCGCAATTGATAGACAATTTGGTCTAACAATATGGACTTGTGCATAGGAGATTTATATTTTCAATAAAAAACAATCTATCAGGTTTCTCTCTCCCCTTGCACTAGTAGAAATGTTTCTTCTTCTGTAAACTATTAAACTTACAAGAAGAAGTGTTGTTACAGACACCCTTTTATTTCTGTGGTACTCTAAGTAAGCACCTATAACCAACAATAAAGAAAGATCCCCCCTTCCTTTGTTACTGGACCAATGGCCTTCCTTAGAGATTCTCACAACAACAACAAACTCTGCTCATACTCTTGTTCCTTTTATTGGTTTTAGGGCAGCTAATAGTTTGAGACCAATTTAAAGCATGTAAGGGAAGAACCCTTTTCATCTTTTGCCTTTAGTATGGTACAGAAAAACCAAAAAATAACACAAGGTTATAGCTTTAGTCTACACATTGCAGAAAGATCAAAAATAATTTAAAGCAGCTTTCGCTAACTACAAAGCAAAAAGAACACGATTTCTCTCTGAAAATTTATTTCCATCTATATTGGATTACTTTTCCCTTCACACAGATTCTTCTATGAATAATGTTTCTTCATCTGCATCCACAGGGGCTTACCGCTTTATGGTTGAGAAAATGTGTGTACTGCCTACGTCCTTTTCTTCAGGGAGTACTCTGCCTACACTGGATTTTAACAAAGGGCACGCATGGAAAAGCAAGTTAAAACTGAAAGCAATGTAAGCGTTCAAGCACTGTAATTACTGCTGTGCGCAGACTTACTTCATGGTATTCTTCTGGAAAATACAAGTAATCCGATTCAGCTAAACTGTTTTTCACTATCATTGTGTAAAAGCATGCCTGTAGATGCTACAGAAACTTGCTCCTTAAGAAGTTCCTACTGTTCATGCACCCAGGACATTAGTAAAAGGCTTAAACAAAAGAACATTGATTCATTGAGCATCTGCTGGTTTTATTCTATCTGCTAAGAAGACACATCCAAATAAGAAGAATTTCTGACAAGTCATATTTTATTAAGTCTAGAAGAGCTTCTCCAGGATTTACCATCCTGTTTGGACTTTCTCCAAAATTCTGTTGGTATATTCAAAGTATTTCCCTTCATTAGTTCTAGTACAAACACTCCAACACATATATACACTTAACCACAGTCATGCCTTTGCAGGACAAGCTTAAGAACTTATATATCATCTGGTTAGAGAGCTATTTAAAAGGAGTGGAAGAGTCAGCATAGAAAAAAATAAAAAAGAGAAAAAACTTGGCAAGCCAAGATAAAAAAAAGCAAGTAAATGCAGAGGGTATGCTGTAGTAATTATTTTTTTTAACTACATTTTAATTTTCCTGACAAATTCTGATGAAAAGAACCACTCAAAGAACACCTGAGCTGGGAAACGAGTTGGCATAGAGTGAAATACTGGAAGATATAACTACCTAACGTAAGACTAGCTGATTTGCAGATGTACCAGGACAGAACAGCCGGATCCAAGGAAAGCTAAGTTAGTCTACAGTTCTCCTCTGCAAGATTTGCTGAATAAATCTCCACATAGATGCGTACTATTTATAAAGGTACACCTAATGTACTTACCCCTTATCAAGTTATTGAAAAATATGGCACCTAGTATCAGTGCTTCAAAAGTTACTTTTTTTTTGCGTATCTTAGGAAGATTCAGAAACACAGACCTCTTAAGACTGTAAGTCATATCATCACCTTCACCCAAAACTCTGAGTAGGATGGCTTTGTAAGAGCAGCTCCCCAGCAGACAGAAAACTAAAATGCTAGGTGGTGTCATCAAATGGCTTAAATTCTTCATCATCTTAATAACATCTCAGCTACTTAAGCTAAGCAAAAGCCTGTAAGCTGTTTACAAGTCAAACAGCAGGTGATAAAACTGAATGCAAGAAGCAGGGCAGAGGCGGCTAGGCAAAGTGCATTGCAAATGAAATAAAACTTTCCACAAGTTTTACATAATACCTCTGCCACAAGACAAGCAGTCACAAGGAGACAGAAACTAGTATCATGTGAAATGAACTCTTCAATATCTTCTGAGTCTCTTTTAACTTTAAACAGGTAATAGTACTCTGTTGTTTTTGCAGAACTCCTACCCCTAGTAAATCAAGATACTGACACTAAATGTATTTGAAAAAGCAGACCTACCAAAACAGTACTGTCAAACATGATCCCTCCTGTTCTTAACCATCAAAACCCCCACCATGACATTAGACTTGCAGACTTCTAGCAAGGAAAGAAGGAGCTGAATATCAGCACTGTCACTTCTAGAAATTTAGTTGTTCTGTTCTCAGTCCTACTGAAGAAGTAGTAACATGCCAAGAACTACTTTTCATAGAAAAGAGTATTTGTGTGAAGCACTATTCAATTTTCTGTTTCACATTAAACATTAAAGCTGAACTTACCATCTGGGTCTTTAAAAGTCAGTGTGATAAACTTGCTAGCAACCATGAACATGAATATCACCCAAAAGCATGCAGCTAGCAGCAGCCACTGGTGGTGCATGTTGTCAGATGTGAGCCATATAAAGTTGGCACTTCCTGTTTGAAAGAGAAAAGATTGAAACACTAGTTATTTTTGCTACAGTTTAGAAAAATACTTTCTATAACCTAAAAGAAAAAACTTTAATACGTATGTGTGTTGTAAAACACAGCAGTAGATTTCACTTTTTACTTTTTGCCCATTCAGTCATATTTTTAACCAGTGTTAAGGCTGAGGCAATGTAACCACTGACTGCTATCAAAAGGAGGCTTCACTTCTTCACCCCTGTGTACACATTCCCAGCCTCCTGACTGTGCTGAGAATAGCACTGGCTGGCTGACTGCTTGGGGAGACAGATCAGCAAAACCCATGATTTTTTTAAAGAAGAGTTTATTTTTTGATTCAGCTTAGCAAGACAGCCCAATGCAGAAAAGGAAGGGAGCATGAAGAACGCTGTGCTCTCAGTGGTAGATGTAACATTAATACTGTTCTTGGTTATCCCAAGTCAGCTTATGACACATAACATGGACTCTTCCCCTGCCCGGCCTACAGAAGCTACCAAGCTGCAATGCTAAGCTTAACCTGGCCAAATATTTTTCGTTTTCCTTGCAGCAGTGCCTACTACCTGTAGCTGTATCCCTGCCTCAAAGACACAACTTCCTCCGGAGTGCAGGAAGGGTTACCCAAACAGTTGAGACTGCAGCTTTAATGTGCAAAGAAACCACCCACCGGAACAGACTGAATATATGCAGTTTTATCCTGATTTTTGAAACTGCAATCCTAATAAATTATTTTCCATGACTGTAAGTTAAGATTAAATATAAGGAAACCGATGATAAAAAGGATTGAAGCTCCCAGCCACTAAGAGAAATGGAAAATGTTAAGCTGTATCTTTTGCTGAATTGCCAGCTTCTGATGGGCAATACACACAGGGGTGGAATCAGGCATCTGTGAAGCTCCACCACAAATAAAAAACAACCCACAACCAAAACCTAGAAAAACACAGCTCTATTGTCTCTACTGTTGCTGGAGAGGTAAGACACCTGAGGGGCTGAACTCAAAAGAAAAAGAGTGAATGCTTCCTTCTGAGGACGTATGCAACACAACATCAGAACACTTAACTGAAGAGGACCTAATACAAAAATCTCATACAATTACATCCTCACAGCAATCCTGTAACTACCAATAGGATCAAACTCAGTCCTAAAGTAGCCACACACAACTTCAGCGAGAGTCACAACTGCATGGTTTGTGATCACAATTTCTATACAGCCATTTGAGTGAATTGCCAAGGAATGTAAGAAATGCCCTCATTCCCAGTTATGATGCTAAAAAATGTTAGTTAATACTTCTAAGGAAGCGTTTATTAAGTTTTTCAGTCATATACCAGTATTCCATCTTCTTCATTCCCACAAAGCACCAATAACAAAAGTAAGATACTACTGCTACAGGTGCCAATTGCTTTTCCAACTAGCTTTTGCCTTCCAGCAATGTAAATGTTTCCAGGAAGAGTTCTCTCCACAGCTGACAGCAGTGAACCATCTTCAGGATATGCTGAAAGTCTGTGCAGGCAGTCAAGCAGTTCAAAACACATTTGGGACCCAAATGATGTATGAAAAATGGGTAAGAGGAGGTAAAGAACTGAGTATCTCCAGTTAAAGGGAAAAATATTTAGCTAGGGTGCCAGTGTTCAGGCCTACTTTTATTTTCTCGGTGCAGCATTTTTCAGCTTGGCTTCTGAAAGTTCCCTTCTTTCCCCCTCTTCTTTCATGAGTTCATTTTTAAGTACTTCTAAAAACACCACACCTAGGTATCAACTGTCTTTTGGACACTTAGAGGTGCTGTGACCTCCATTAAGACGATGTTTGTCATCTCCTGTTTTTTGCTGCAATTCCCTGGCTCACAACTGAGCATGCCATGTCCAAAACATGTTTATTCTTCATGATCTGGAAGACTGTTGACCAGGAAAGGCAAATACGGTATGAATTCCATCAGACTTTTCAGTCTGGCCTCTTTTCAGCTAAGCAGTTCAAAAGTTATTCCCAACCTACCACTGCACTAGTGCAAAGCCTACCCTAAGATTCATGCTGAAAACCACCAGGTCTCAAAGGTCCTCATTTTTCAGTCTGCCATGAAATGCACCATCTTCCACTTAGGCACTGAGATTTGTCACCTTTACTTTCAGACATCACATTCATTTCCAACTCTCACAGATGACAGAATTCAGACTGACTATCAAGACACAAAAATGTAGAAACAACATTTTTTACTTTTTAGGTAGCTCTGCTAAAACCATGAGAACCTTTCAACATTCTAAACACAATGCAGCGGGCTGACAGAAGCTTGCAGAGAACACTCTGCAGGAGGAAAATCTCTAACCATCAGCTACGGGCTTTTCAGAGGTATAATGAAAGGTCTGGGCCAAACCTCTCTGCCCAACTCAGTATATTTGTTCTACATAAAGCAGGGTAGAAACAGCCTCCAACATTCGTAGCATCCCTGCTAGTCTGCCCACTTTTATAATGGTGATGGATGCACACCATTCAGTAAGAAGTATTGATCTATATCCCCTTACGTAATTTATGTATTGGATTTCTAAGAAATTGTGTTAAGTCACATGGGAAATGCAGTTTCCATGTGCTCTGACCTGAAATGCAGTTAGTGTAGACAGGACCCTGCTGCCAGGTCCTGTGCTGTAAGGACAGGAGAGCATTTCAGCCAAAGTCACCTACAAGCAGTACAGTTCTCACCTCAAGCACAGGGCTTAGAGAGTAGGAAGGGGTCAGAACTGCAGCCACATCCATAGGAACCACCACTTCTACCCTTGAAGACGTGGAAGCTGAGAGGAAAACATTAAGCAGTTTTGTCTACTCTTTTTTTTTTTAATGTGCACAGGAAATCTGCAACCATACCCATGAATGTAAGAGCCTTGTCAGAGGATCTGTCATAACGTAATTATGATGTTACTACACTGTTACTCACTTCTAGCATCCTAAAGTACATCTGTATCAGCAGCACATCACCCATCTCAAGAAGCAGAACTCTTCAAAGTTACAGACAGAAGTACCTCAACATGCTCACTTAAATGCAATGATCAGTACTTTGTAAAAAAATAATGTGTTTATGTTGTTTCTCTGTCTCTACCTTAATATTTTTATTGTTTTCACATAGGGCAATTGCATTTCCTATTTTATCTCCAACCTTAGTGCATTTCTGTTGCTTCTCTTGCATTTATTTTCTAGTAAATACAAGTACTAGCTTCTGTTTTTCCTCTTTAATAGTTTCCTTCAGCTTCCAAAACAGTCTTCTATTTCTGGTTGTCTAAAACACAATTTTTCTTTACAAGTAGAAAAAAATGAGAAATATGTTGACGGTTTAGTCCATTTTCTCACAAGGAAATACACAGAGTTTTCTGGTTACTCTTTCTCCCTCTTATTGCAATTCTACACTTTTTAGGAGTGATCTCAAAACTCCTGTCCCTACCCATTCCTCTGTCCTTCCCCCTCAGGGCTACCACAAAGACAAACTGCCACATAACCCTCAGATTAGCCAGATGAAGAGTTTTGCATGAGAAAAAATGGGATCACCAACACACACACAAACATGAACCAAAGATCAAGACACAGAGTTGCAGGCTTGACCCGTTGCCCGCAAGTAACCTGCTACCTCCAATAAACACTCATTCTTTGCACAAGACTGCTGTCTTCAAGTGACTGATGGGACAAAGTGCGAAAGATTTAAGCAGCATTAAAACTCAGTGCAGTCTCTGCTCTGCAGCTTATGCTGCTTGCATAGGGGCTCCTTGGCAGGACAGTCCTTGCACGCATCGTGAATGGCAGTGACACTCCAGGAGGCTCAAACTCCCAACTGCGTGCCCAATCAGCACATGATTAATGACGTAACTAGAAATGGAACTGGTAAGGAAAGCAGCAACTAACTGGGACACCTAAGCCATTTTCATCAATGCTTCCTTTGTGTTATCTTACAGGTAAGAAAATCTGGCCAATTTGTTAAATTTAAAAATATTCCTGACTAATATCTATCACAGACGGTCCTTTGGCAAGTTGCGTGGTGCTACTAAATGTTGTAACATACATCATAACAGGCTGGTTCTTTCCTAAGGCTTTGCTCCTCCCGAGGGCACTGACAGGCCTGTGCGTCTGCTCTTCCAGCTCCGGCTGGGGCGCGGAGCGCTGCCTGCGCACGCAGCTCACCTGTCAGCGGGATGTGAACCGAGGCCC
>NW_008238464.1:2176252-2188672 GCF_000691975.1 Corvus brachyrhynchos
TTATTGCTGGTTATAATTTCCCCCCCCCCCCCCCCGCCTCTTCCCTCCTTCCCCTTGAGTGTGGCTTTCCGGCTGGACTCACATATATACACGTGTATACGTGTGTTTGGGTTGTTGCGGTTTTTTTTTTTTTAACGGCTAAAACATCTTTCGTAGGTCACTAATGCTCCTGTTTAAAAAAAACCATATAGATGTGGAAATCACAGAACCATTAATATTGGAACAGACCTCTAGGATCTTCGAGTCCAACCGTTTCCCCAGCACTGCCAAGGCCACCACTAAACCGTGTCCCCGAGGGTCACATCCATATGGGTGCTGTGGGAAGGTGATTGCACCGCTGCCCTGGGCAGTCTGTACCCATGTTTGACAACCCTTTCCACAACGAAATTTTCCCAAAAACCTGACCTAGATCTCCTCTGGTGCAATTTGAGCCTGTTTCCTCTGGACCCATCACTTGTACTTAGGAGATGAAATCGATCGTTGCTCGGCTACAGCTTCCTATTAGGGAGTTGTAGAGGTCAAGAGTCCCTTTCCATGTGACTCTTCCTCCCTGATGTTTCTCCAAACACTTCTTACTATTTCTTCAATTGTCTGAGGCCCACCATCAGGCAGGAAAGTTGCCCTTCGCCAGGCAGGAATGAAAAAAAAATGTAAAAGCAGCTGGCAGAGCCAGGCATTGCCCAACGCCTCACCCTGACACGGTAGACACAGGGCGGGTGTAGGCTCCAGGAGAAGAGGAACACTACCCTAAACCACTGTGAGAAACAGCTGTAGTGTGAAGGCTGGTGTTGTCTGAATGCTGCTGTCCACAGCCTTTAGCTAAGCCCAGGCTCCTTTTCCCCCAAAGGCACTGCATAGTGCACACAGTCACTGCACACAGCTGTACACTCAGTGCTCAGCTCACTGGACAAGAAACATGCTCACAGTGGACAAGCAAAATGCTCACCTTGAGGACTCTGATACACACAAACCCCATGAAAACCCGGTGATGGTGATCTTCTTAACATCTATTTAAACAGGTCCTCTTGAGGACATATTGCAGTCTTAGAGGGCACTCCTCCCTGTTAGAGGAGTATTTAGGCCCTCTGATCCATGTCTTTTCAGACTTGACTACCGTGGTGCACTTTGCTGAAGCCTGACCAAGGAAGTCCAAGGATTCTGTCACTGGTACAGATACCATGGCCAACCTATGGAGCAGAACAGGGTAATGCAAATGCGTTAGCAATTATATGCTCAGCTGATGGCTGCTGGTCTCCAGTGAAGCAGCGGAAACACAGATCTCACTGGGAACCAGTGGCCAAAAGCCAGTAATCAGAAAACCAATTCTCTGACTGACTCTATGTTTGTTTGTATCAGCACCTTGGGACACCACATTCTTGTGCATCCCTTCCTCTCTACCTGTGAAGTAGAAATGATGATTGTGACAGTTACCTTGTTGGCAAAGCACGTTGGAAATCTGTGGCCAGATTGTGACTGTGTCACCAGTCTGAGTCTTGCACAGGCTAGAAAGCTACTCCTTTCTTCAGGTTTCAGTGATGACTACCGTTTCAGCTACACACAGATTTATTAATAAGCAGTCTCCAGCTGTGGAACCAATTCCTGCCAGATTATCAGGCTCAATTTAGGAACTTTAACCTTTCAAGTATGTTGTTACTGACATGTATAATAATTAATCCAGTACAAAAGAGACCAATTTTCCAAATTAAGCACAGTTAATAAGCTTTGTTGTCAGTAATCAGGCCTGAAAGTGTCTGATGACGTTGAAGAATGTGTTGCATAGGCAACTGTACTGTTGGATTGTATAGTTGCTACTTCAGGCCAACAGGATTCTTGCTACTAATAATGCTAAATTGTAGTGGAGTTTAGCATTTCAAATAGGCAGCAAAATTGATGTGTGAGTCTAGGTTCTTTTTAATACTAGAGAATTTTTACATTGCCAAAGAGATGTAAAGGATAAGTGAGCTGGTGAAAAGTCATCCTGCTCTCTCTGGGATATTCTAGAGTGTCTTTCCCAGATATGTGATGCTAAAGCCAATGGAAGTGATGTACCCATTTTTTCTGTAAAGACATGGGCCTAAACGTAAAAAGTTGATCTTTATAACATGTTTAATGTTTATGCCACTAAAAAAAGGGGTGTATGTCCTAATAGGGTGTATGTCCTAATAACTCTTGTATATCTTTATTCCGGGTTTGACATTTCTCCTGGAACAGTCTTACAAAAGATCCACATTTGCAGGTTGGCCACTCAGGGAAGACCAGGTGTAGCTCATGCAAGCATTTTAAGAAGTTATCTGTCAGTGGCAGGCTGTCATGACTGCCCTTGGTATAAGTTAATTCTAAATAGCATTTAAGCATACCAAAATGTTTAAATGAGCCTCTGTCTTGGACAAGGTAAGCAATCATCCATAGTGCAGTTTGCATTTGAGCACATCCAGCCTAATCACACTGAAAGAACCTTTATTTTCCTTGACCTTCCAAGCTCATCCTATTCAGCAGAAGCCTGGGCTTGCCCATATTGTTAAACTTATGCTATGTTTATTTTTTGCTCTTTGCAGTTATTTCAGGTTTAAATCCAATGCCAATTACTAGGATTAGTCTTGGTAGCCCTTTTGAGTCATGCTTTGTTTCCATAAGAGCTGACCTTAAGACAAGTCACCTGCTCAGCATCAAGTACTTGCGAAGATTTAAATCTTATTTAAATCAGTAGGAAGACGTGCTTTTCCTAGTGCACTGCCATTATTAGTGAAATCATCTATCTGTTTCATGACTGCATTTCTGAAGCATGACTGATCACCAAAGGAGATCTCTTGGGTACAAGTACCTTGATTTGCAGATCAGACATGGCACCTTTGGTATGTAACACATTTATTAGAGTGTGATCTTCGTCACCAGATTCTGTCTCTTTCTGGAACTTAAGGGAGCTTATTTAAATGTGGTTTGTGTTGATACAAGATACAACATATAATATACTTTGTGGCCTCTACATTATTAAGAGACACTGTGGAAATAAAAAAAAAGGCAGGCCAATGAATGCAGGGAGATACAGCCTCACACAGATGCAGGATTTACTAATATGGCATAAATATCATACATAAAGTAGCATGTGTTTCCTGGATTTTTTAAAATATAAAATAACTTTAACAAAGAATAAAGTGCATGTCAAAAACAGCTCTTTCATAGGAAAGATTGAGGTGTGTGGAGGGACTGGGGGGACTTAGGGCTGATATCTGTAGCAAAAACATACTGCCTGTAGTAGGGGTATAATCAAATCCATAAGCAGCAAATGAGATGTGTTCATTTGAAGATTAAGTTAACTTTTTATTTTGGGTTAGAGGCAAGTTTTACCTTGATCACGAGTGCCTTGGAATTCTTAAATCTTTGCATATCATTACACAATTTGATTGCCTTTGAGAAGGAGACAAAAAGTTTAGATTGAGGTAAGTAGGTCATTAGCTGAACCATCTAATTTATCTTATATTCTTCAGACATTTAGTCTGAGCTGGTAGTTTGAAAAGGGAAAACAGCTTTGTGAAGTTTATTAATAGCAAAGAACAAAACATGCTGCTAGACGCTGGACTAGAGTAGCTAAGAACTACATTTAATTATCAAACCAATTTCAATTAAAATTGAACCTAATGATTCAAAATTAATTATATAGGTCATAAAATGAGTGCAGCCAATCAGCAAACTATCATGTCAATGTAGCAAGGTAAGTCAATTCTTTAAATAAAAATCAGAAATAACAATTGAATTTTAAGTCCCAGTTATGGGTGTTTCCCAAAGTAGAGAAATTAAGACAATTGACTGAACCACTTAGTGTTCAAAACAAGTTAGTGTATTGCAAAGCGACCTGCTACCCTCTTTTAACCCTCCCCTCTCCCCACAGCTCAAATCAGACAGCTGGATTCACCAACTTTCATTTTGCTCTATGGCTGGCAGAGTCAAACTGGCAAGCAGCTGAGTCTTAAATTCACCTGTTGCATTCCCCAAGGGACAAGTTATTTCCAGGCTACTCCCAGGTGACAAAGTTGCTGTGACCCTGCAGGTATGGTGCTCACGGTTGCATCTGTGACTTAGGCTCCAGTGAGGACAAACTGCAGGTGCCCGTGCACCTGCCAGTGCTGTGCCTTGCCTCAAGAGGAGCTGCAAGATTGGCATTGCACAAATAGAGAGCACCAGAGCTGCTCTAGGCTCAGTAAGAAGTAAGGCAGATTTCAGGTGGAGGTTTTTTTTGTCACTGCATTTCAAAAAGGATTATTGAGTGGAGGCAGCTGTGCTGCTCTGAACCAATACTTCTCTTTACCAGTGTTTGAGATTACACTCTAAAATATTGGAAAAAACACCTAAGGACAGCATGCTAAGCAGAAGACACAATTCCTGACATATCTGATACCAGTAGTACTGCTGTAGCAAGGGTTGGGAGAGCTGTTGTCTTCTGCTTGATTATCTCCACATTAGAAAACTGACCAGTTTTGGGGTAAGTAGAAACACCTGAAGGAGGCTGAGGGGTGACTTGGGTCATGGGGGGATGAGATTAAAAAAGAAAAGTGGGGGCAGGCAGAGAACCTGGGTCCCATTTGCTAATGAATGTATGTAGGATTAGAATATTTTACGTTAAGTGGAACAGCCTTCACAGGGACACTGAGTGCTTCAAATAATTTATAACTTGCTGTTTAGGGCTGGCTCTTGGGAGGTGGCAGATGTGGTATCTATCAGGAGGAATTTGAACATTTGTTTCCCATATCCTTATAGTTGAATAATTAATTAGGAATCACACCACTCTTGTGAAGGCAAGAAAAAAATGTTTGTGCCAGAAATTCAAGGAAATGTAAGTCTAAAAGAGTTATCCTAAAATGACAGGCATTGTGCTACAATCCAGACTTGGGAGGGCAAGTGGGTGAGAGGTGGGACTTCACCTCTGTTGATACATCCTCCTGACCAAGGCACTGCAAATGCAGACTGTGCTCTGGCCACAGGGAGTGACTCTCCAGGGAGGGCCCACGTCCTCCTGCACAGTGTGGCCCCTTTGCCATACCTCAGAGTGTGGTCCTCTGGGGGCATGGTCCTCATCCAAGAATAATTTTGGAGTTATTTATATGTGACTGTTTCCAATGGAAATTAAGAACCCATCATTTTACAAAATCTGATGCCTACTCCATAGTTTCCTTGACTCTTTAAAACAAACAAAAAACAACAAAAAAAATCCCCTCACCCCCCAAAAGAAGAGAAACACAAATTCTTTGTGTTTTTAGGGGATTTTTTTGCTGCCTTCCTGAATATGAGCTGTTAACTATGTTACCATGTGTCCTTAACTTACCATGCATGTTCACATGCTACAATATAAAAAAACAAAAAAAGGGACAAGGAATTTCCCCAGTCACCACATAGACAGAAATAGGGATGGGAGGAAAAATTAAGAGGAAGTAGTTGGATTGTTTTGAAGAACAGGCCTTTGGAGTTGTAACACTGAGGTGAGATGAATTCTTCAGTCACTGAAACTTACGTTGAAGTTTCTTGCCCTTGAAAAACAGAGACATCAAGATCTAGCTTTACCTTGATTCTCTGTGGCAAATTTTATTTCCTTCAACTCAATGTTTCTGAAGATATTAGAGCACAGCCCGTCTTGGGCTGCAACAATAAAATCTTGTTCTCACTAAGGTGAGAACACATAGGAGATTGTCTATTTGAAAATGCCCATTTCTAAAATAGGTGTAATTTAACCAGTTATGGCAACCACCACCAAAAAGATCCCTGAAAATATGACGGGTAGGGTAAATATAGCAAGTTTTAGTGACACTGCTTTCAGCCTCACTACAAGGAAAAGGCTTGAGAATATAAGATGATTTCAACATTTAATGTAAAGCTTTGAGATCTCCCGAAGTATAACTGATGGTCACCAACTAGCCTCTCAATTTATTCAGTTCACCCAAAGAGCAGTTGATGTTTTGGAATTGTGACCGCCAGCCATGCATCAAACCTTATGTCAGGACCAGCCATGATAGATCAACCATGAAAAGCATTAGGTTTTATCTCCAGAATTTATTCACCTAAAAAGAGGGAGAATGATTTTACGTCTTCTTTCTATGTATTCAACTTAAATGAAAGAAGGTTAACAAGATGAAATTCATATTCACAGATGATCTCTGAAAAGTATTATAAGATACTCAGTTACAAAGCATACAGTTAAATGAATAAGTCACCTGTTGCTATTGCAATTGGTATTTGATAAAAGGCAATATTGAAGGTGCCAGCTTTATACTTCTAGAAAAGAAAAGTCATTGTTTAATGCTTTATATCCATCACTGTAGTGTTTATGAAAGTATCATTATGTGTTTTTTCAAGTGATGTTGCTCTAAATTGCAAAATCTACATCTGAGCTCAAAATAATGAAACGAAATAAAAAAAGAGTAAGCCAAGCCAAGATGTTGTTTTCAAGTATGAACCAAGTGTTATGATTAAAAGTACATTTTTTTAGTGGTTCAAGATACCATCTTGTAGCACAGATCCTACAGACTCTTTCTCAGCTCTTTTAAAAATATTGTGGGTAGCCTATATCAGCTGTATTAAGCATTCCTCTCTTACCATATTACAGCATAAATTCTTACTAAATACAATCTTTTTTGACCATTTGGAGCCAAACCTTTCCCTTTCTTAGGCTGTCAGCTCTTGCTGTCAGGCACTAGATCCTCTGTTCACCTTCAGGCTCTGCTCACAATAATCTTTGAGAATTACAACTATTTCTTTTTTAGTATAAGGAACACCCCAGCCCTGCATTTGGAAGCATCACACCACTTAGGCAGGCATATTTCCACAGCAACACTGTCTTTCTTTTAAGTTGTATCCCCAGAAAAGAAGGAGGCTGCCATCCATCCATCCATCCATCCATCCATCCATCCATCCATCCATCCATCCACTTACCAATTCCCTCTAGAGATTTTGTCCTTTTATATTTTGCATCATTTAACTAGTGGGCTTTCCTGGTTTGAAAAAAACCCTACCAGAGCAGTTAGCATGTACTTTGCTGCGACATCCTTATTCCCTAATTTACAAATCTTTGTTGAGCACTCACTTCATTAAGGAAACTGTGTCACTAAGCAGTGACTCATTGATCCAGCCACTGCAAAGAGGGCAGATTATTTTCTCCTTCAGGAACGATAAACAACAGCAACACACTGAGCCTTATTCTCTTGGGTAACTCGTGGTGCCACATTGTGTCTTGCTCTGTTGTTGTCTAAATGCGCTCCTGTTACAGAAGTTCACAGAATTCACAGAATGTCTGGGTTGGAAGAGACCTTCAAGATGATTGAGTCCAGCCCATGCCCTAGCACCTCAACTAGATCATGGCATCGAGTGCCATATCCAGTCTTTTTTTAAACACATCCAGGGATGGGTCATATCAGCTTCTGCTGTTCTCTTGATATTGCTGGAGTTAGAACAGGAAAATTAATTTTGGCTATGTTTTCTCCAAACAGAAGGCAGGGAGCTCTGCTTGATTTTTCCTTTTTTTTTTTTTTTTAATTGTCACACTGTAGTCATTATTGATGCCATGATGATTTTTTGCCTTTTCTTTTATACCCCTTTTATATACCTTTTTATAGCTTTTTGTATTCTTAGTGTTTTTTAGCCTACATTCTTAGACTTATTTTGTTAAGCTAGGAGACCAAACATCTTAGAAGCCTCATAGTTAAAGATCAAAAAGCCCCAGACACCAAGGTCCTCTCCAGAACACATTTTTTAAACTAAGGTAGAACCATCCAGGGGAAGGTTCCTTGAGGAGAAGGGCTCACTTGAGCCTCTCACTGGGGAATCTTTGATAGATATGCTAATTAGTAAAACCTATAATGTTATACCTGATCTATCGGGTGTGGGCATTGCAGTGTGCGTTTCAACACATTCCACCTGGATGTGGTGCACTTAAGGATCCTTAAAATAAATACTGAAGTAAAACCCCTTTTTCCCTTCTAACCATGTTTGATTCTTAATTTTAAGACCAAGAAAAGGCATCATTATGAGGTTATCCTTAAGCCATTGCACACAGATTTCATCTTATCCAACTCCTTCACACAGGAAAAATCTCTTTTCTTCACTAGCATTTTACAACTGGATAAGTGAAGCATGTTATTGATTCCATGGCAAAAATAACACTGCTTTAAAACAATGCTTGATAATGGTAGTTTGATATAGAAGTTACCTCAAGACTGCCTTTCAGAGTTGCAGGCAGACCAGGAACTGCAGCAGCATCACTGTTTTATGCCAAAAACTCTGCAAATTGCTAGAACCTGCCAGGCTACGCTCTGAAGTGAATGTGTATTTCTTTTAATGTAAAACCAACAGAAATTGGATACACAAATATGTTTCTCATGTAGAACAGAGGACATTTAAAAATATTTTTCAAATGATAGCTTGGGTTTTGGAAATATATCCAATACACTCTCTAGAAATTGTTTCTGTAACTTTATTATGCCTCATGAAGCTTTATCAAGGTCTTTATTGGCTTCTTTAATGTTGTACTCATTTATCTTACTGTATTTCATCGTAGATGAATTGATTTTGACTTTACATCATTCTTCACTATCCCATTAAACACTATCTTCTTCAGACACTCTGTTGCCAGCTGGGAATATGTTAACTCTGTCAACAGAAAGAAAAAGAAAATTGAAATTGTATGCAGTTAATTCTCCTGTCTCAGGACTATTCATCCAGCTAAATAAACATTACATGATCTCCAGTTTCATGTGACTTCATGATAAGCACATACCTCTGGCCATCATAAATCTCTGAGGTTTGCAGTGATAAACTAGACAGGATTTGCCAGTTAGTGCACTGTATCTTTTTATATTAACAAATTATGAGATGTGGTCCCAATGTGTCATCTCTGCTAAACCTCTCCTCAGTGACATGTACTTAGAAGAAAGGTACCTGATATAACCATTGATGTGGCTGCCTGTTTTGGCTTTTCCTTCATCTTTAACAATTAAGTCTTTCCAGGTGAAACTCTAAGCTCTCTGCTCACTTTTAAGTGGGGTGCCTTACAGCAAATTATACTGCAGAGAAAAGTCTGTCTTCTCCACTTACATGCTAGAGAGGCTCCAGCCTCCACATTTTTCTGTAGTAGGGCTGAGACAGGCAGGGACTGCATTTGACAAAACATGAGGGATAGAGTAGTCCTCTGTTGAGTCAGAAAGTAGTTTTCCCTGTGGATAAGCTCTCCGCTCTGTTCTTTGGTCATTATTTCCTTCAAATTCTCTCAAATTTTTCCCCTTCTTCTTTGGCTTTGGAGTAATTCCTTCTTTATCTTGGAGCCTTCAGAGCCAGCAGATAGTGCAGCAGTTGCCATTTAGGACAGAAGATGCATTGTCAAGATGTGTTGTTATGAAGGGGAAAAGCAAGCTGGCCTTACTGCATTTTGTGCGCAATGTTGCTAGCATTGAGGGACATTCAGGTGCATAATTATCCCAGGGAAAAACTGCTCATAGCTTAAACCAACTCAAGACTGAAGTAGTTTATTGAATTATTAACAGCACATAATTGGTCAGCAACTGGTGAAAAATATATTCAAGAGCTATACCAGGAGATAAACCTCAACATTAGACACTCACAAACTGTTACTGAACTGGAAATTTTTAAACACCCTTGTATAACTAATCTCCAAATGCTCAAATTCTGCACAGGGAGGGACAAATGCCCACCGCTCTCTCCAGGGTAATGGGCTCCACTCCTGCCTACTTCTCCTTTGGGGGATGTGTGTGCTCTGGCTGTGTGTGATCCCCCACTGCTCCCAACACTCCCTGAACCCTCATGCCACCAAGTGAGACCTGTTGGGCCACAGGTGCACGATCTGCACTACATCCACTGGGTCATCCCTACTGGGTGCCAGCTGTGTCCCCCAATCCACATGGGTGCTGCAGTGCCAGTGCTGAGCAAGGCCCCTGTCACTGTCAAACCCTGCTCTGTTACCATCACCAGGGCACTACCCTCTGTTGGAAATTTTGGTCCATCTTTTGCACATCTTTTGAAGCTCAGTCTATTTCAACAGACTCCAATATCCTGGTTCCTGTTAAACCATGGTGATGGTCTTCATCTATAAGCAGCACCTGTTTGGGCAAGCATCTTCTCAGTTTCTGGTGTTCCACTCGTGCTTGTTGACAATCAGCTTCCTGTCTTACTAAGCTATTTTGTGAAGGGTGGTCCACAAAAACATTCCCCCCAAATACTTACTAAGAAGAGAAAGTAAATACAGATGGAGGATAGGAACTCCCAAAACGTCTGTATTCCTGCCACCACACTATCATTCTCCCTCATTTGTCTTGTCTAGCTGGTGCATCATATTATGGGAGGTCTTTTTCTATGCATTTCTGTCTAATGGTGTGTCTAGATCTTGGACTGGAACTTTAGCCCCCGTTGGGCCTGGAAAGGGCTGAGCAACACAGTTCCCAGAGCAGAGATCAAGTGAGCAGAAGGGCTCATTCATGGAGTCCTTCCCCAGGCAGGGAGAGCTTTCTTAATTCAAGGTTTGGCCTACATGGAGCAACTAAAATCAAGAAGATAATGTGTAAATTGGGTGTTAATGGATACAAATTAATTCTGTATCTATAATAAATACCACCATGCTTCTGCAAACAGACCTTTGGGAAAGGATAACAAAAAATCTCATTCAAATTTATTGGAGAAGAAGATTAAAAGCTTTTAAAAGACATTCAACTGTAAAATGGTTCCTTCAAAGGAAAACCTGCCTTTTGTTTGCCTGTGATTCTTCTGGACAGCTGCTTGCAGGCAGACCAGGCAGATCTTTTGCCATAGAGGAAAGACGTATGTGTTCTGGGCACAAAGGGCTTTAGGACTCAGGTGGGGAGAGAAACAGCTTCTGAGGATGAGACGCAATTCTCAGTAGAGGCTATGGACAACACATCACTACTGACAGACAGGTTTGGACCCTAATCCAAGCAGTAGGATTAGTATTAGTGGTTCTTTGTTTATTGTTGGTTTACAGTCTGGTCTGACTGCTAGACCCAGAAGTGCATTTCCATGAAACTTGCAATTCCAATATTTTGAGGCCAATAAAATCCTCTAACAACTGAAAAGTTTTGCTTTCTGATATAGTAGAGCTTTTGTGGAGTGATATAATCTAATGAGATTTAAAAAATACTCAGGCCAATGAGTGTCAAGGCATAACCATTTTGGCCAAAGGACAGCATAAAAATTAGCTTAAGTTTTACATCTTAAGTCAGAAGGCATACAACAGTTCATACAAATGACATTTAATGTGTAAAAGAAGCAATCACTTCATTTTCAATACCAGCAATACTCTGTAAAGATATAGCTGACTTGAAAGAGAATGAGAAAAATGAATTACTTTCATATTAAGTAAGTCAAGTTACTTAAGAAAAACACAGGTATTTTCAGCAATAAGTGTAAGTGACAGTGTTTGAGTACTTACTCATTTTGAATGGCCCTCAACTCAGATGTCTGACAGGATTAACTGTTGATAAGTATGGCTAAGGGAGCAGAGCTTTGGGTTAAACTCTTTGCTCCTCATTCAATAAGTGACATGTAAGTTGGAGTGTCCAGAGGCTTGAGCTCCAGTTATTTAAGCACTCAGCTTCCCAGATGGGTTGGTTTTTGTGTATCATGTTAAAGTCAGGCAGATGATGGGTCATATCACTAGTACAGGGTGGATGGGTCATATGATACTGAAATAGAGTAACGTAGTCTGGTGATTTCTTCTCTCTGGCTGGTGGGTTAGAGTGAGTGATCTTTGAGGAAACATAGTCAGGTAGTAAAAATGGTCTGGGACTGGCTCTCCCTGTAGTCAGTTCTTGGTGAGACAAACATTTATTTTCAGCTACTCTCTTCTCATATAGTAATGGATATGTAGGATTTGGGTATTTGCCAGAAATCTGAGATGAATGATACACATGTTAAGTCCTTTACTCTAGTAATCAGTGTAAGGTATCCACAGACTGTGGTGATCCCTCTATAAACACAAAATTATGATTTACATATAGCTATACTCAAAGAAAATTAAAGATACAAATGAAGTCATTTAGATTTAGGAGGCATGGATGAATCAGTGTCAGCATTATAATTCAACTATTAAAATCAAATTTGTTCAGCTGGTGCTGTGAAGTATGTGTCAGCCACTCCAGCATTTGACTCAGAGGCCACCTGGAAATTTATGGCAGGGCTAAGATGCCAGGAATTAATCATTCTGGACAAATCCTTGATGAAAGCTCAATTGCAGATATTGATTGAGTTATCCCACCAGTTGCCTGAGCAGAAGAGCATACTGCTTCCCTGTCCAGCTGGGGCAACACCAAATAAAATTAAGCCAAGTCAGAGCTCCAGGTTAAAGATCTTTTCAAATGTCTCAAAATCTAGAAATTATACTGATCCTTTATCCCACTGTAGCCAAATACTTCC
>NW_008238464.1:2188865-2192492 GCF_000691975.1 Corvus brachyrhynchos
ACTCTTTCCATACAGCACAACATGATAGGTACAAATTGCTCCATTTCAGAGGAATTTACACTTCTCTGGCTGAATGTAGCAGACATAAAATCACATTTCTCCAAAAATTAGCCAAGAAACTATCCAAAAGAATGCAAATATTTAGATTCCTGGTCTAGTTTCCTAACCTCACCACTAGCATCTGTCCTCCATTTTGATGCTCTTGGTTAGTTCTTGTCTTTGAACTCCTGCCCTGTGGGACATGCTTTTAACTGATCCCCTTGAAACATTTACTTGCTGGCCTACTCAACTTTAAGACCACGGCTTTATAGCTGTAAGGTATAGCAACCCAACCACAAGCAGAAGCATAAGACTGACTATTGTGTACTTACTTGACATTCTGACAACCAAATCAGCACCTATAGCAGATACCAGTTTTACAAAAGTGTGATATGTGCTAGTAAAGCAAAGTTGGGGCACACAGCTCTGAGTGCCCAGTGGAGCCCATGTGAAAACAAAAATGAGACAAGCTCCCACTGTTTGGACCACTTGTTTGTGCTGGAAAGGTAAACAAATGTTAACTAAAACCACATCAAACACAGCCTTGTATTCAACGTAAGTAGGCACTGTTATATGTAATAGGAACAGTGGGAGATGTCTGCAGGCTCTGTGACAGGTTTGCCTCATAAATCCTCTCCATTTTCTGCAGCTTTCCTCATCTTTCCAAACAGGTCGTGGCTGAGGTATTGAAAGCCCTCAGAGCAGGATAAGGCTTTGTAGGAAGTGCTGCTGAGCTGCGGAGGGGGAGAGGCATGAGCAAGCAGAAGCAGCCGGTTGGGACGCACTCGGGAACTGCTCGATGGTGACATTTTGCAGACTCTGTCCTTGCTGTCTGCAATAACTACTGATTTCATCGCAGAAATCACTTACAAAAAGGAAACCAGCCCTTCATCTGTTTTGCCCATTGACACCAAATTTTCTTCTTATTCATTTATCAATCACAGCATGTTTTAGTCTAAAATTATGGGTGATATTGCTGTTGCTAAATATATGCCAAGCCTCCTTACTCACAATAAAAAAAAAATCCTCTTGTTTCTCATCTCATCCCTACTAAAGCTTCATTTTAAACTCACTTGTGAATCACTGTGGGCACTGAAAGTCACCCTAATTTTCTCTCTTTGTGCAGAGAGCCCAGGACCTTAAAGCAGTAATTTTATTTATCCAGTAAAAGTGTGGCTCATTAATGTGGCTTGGTGTTGATATATCCATTGGCAGAGCTGCACCTTAGCTAACACCTTTAAAATGAAACATCCAGCAGCAAAGAAAGTTCTGATTTAGGAAGCTGAATGTGTTCATTATAAAACACCCTCATATATTTGAAATTTTAGTTCTCAACACTTTCCCCATTCTTCTCTCATACTGCACAGCTGTGATAAAATACTATTTTCAGCTAGGAGATAAGTTGTGATTTTTTTTAGTGGAGTTTGAATGAGTAAATTTTTATCTCATCTCTAAGTATTAAGCCTCACTTGATGCAAATGAATAGCTCCATAGGCTTCACTGTAGGCAAAATTTGCTGAAAGAAGACACAGAGTACACTTAGGGCACTCCGTGGTAAAGGGTGAAATAAAGCAGCAGATGGTTTATTGTGCATGAGAAGGAGGAAGGAAAGGTTCAGGTAGCATCCAGTATTTTATGAAAGGTAGAAGTAGATTTTACTCACCCAGCATGATCACATGCCACTTTTCCTATGCTGTTACAAAAAAAATCCTACTCCTAAACTCAGATGTGTTGAAAGAGGCTACTATATAGCAGGCTGTGTGAGAAAGAAGTGGGAATTTAGGCAGGTAATGGGTCACCTGAGGAAGAAGGCAGAAGACTGTGCTTTTCTACTCAGATAGGGAAAGCCAGAGAACCACATCCCATTACAGTGAACTATCACTAGCAATCTGGTAATAATTTATAAGTATTCTTTTGTAAAGAGATAGCAAGTTATTAGGATTTAAAAGGATTGGTATCTCATATGTTAACATTAAAAAAATAATAACAAATAGTGAATCTTTAATGGCTCTCCAAAATCCCGTGAGTCTGCAGCATGGGAGTGATTTGGATGCAAGATCTGTGATAAGCATGGCAAGAGAAAAACTGTTGGTGAAAAATAATTTTAAGTTTGGTTAAAGTGTTGAAAGACAGAAAGAAGATAGTTAATATGAAAATGTGTAATCCTTCAGAGTATCTTTACCTTCTCTCATTTTACTGTCTGCCTGTGATGAGCCCAGCTCACACTTAGTGGGGCTCTGCTTTCACATTTCTGTGACTACACTGGCTTAAATAAATTACACCAAACACAAACCTGCTTCTTGCTGCTATCAAAAATTAAACACCATCCTCCTTTTACGAATTTAACAAACACAGACAGTCCTTTCACTCCAGGATTTCATGGGCTTGGGTAGAAAGCAGGACCACTGCAAATAGGAGCTATGGGCTTCCTGGAACCCTGCATCTTCTTGTTAATGAAAGCCTGGGAGGATTTGCTGTGAGAAACTATCATCACAAAACTTGCTGCAATCTGCTTTAGCTCCCACTAATTATACAGTCAGAGGGACTACTAATCTCTTTGAATTCTATCCTGTCTTGAAACTCCCATTTCCACTTAAGACAGTGTGAATCTGACAGCTGAGTGTCTACTCCAGCAATGTCTGACCTCTCCTGACATCTCCCTACTCAGATTATTGCCCCCAAAAGGCTGTGATGAGGCGAAGACAGCTGTCTCTCCCAGGGGAAGGAACAAAGGGTGAACTAACAGTGTTGGGGTCACTCGGCTGCTCCAGTGCCTCTTTACATGTTCAGGACACACAGCTGTGTAGCTGACAAAGTCGATGAAGTCTGGCTCCCTTTTTCTTGGTGAGAAAACAGGTGTGTCTCCTCCCTGACTGTTCTGAGATGCTCCCACTAGGAACAGTCCTACCGTCATCCTTTTAGTGTGCAGCACAGCCATTGAGGGACATTATGAGATGAGGTGGGATGCTGTGAAAATAATAGCTTCTGCAGCTCTTTATGTCTCATATCCCGCACTGGAGCCGTTGCCTCCCAAGCATGTCTAGTACATAGAATCATAGAATAGTTAGGGTTGGAAGGGATCTTAGAGATCATGTAGTTCCAACCCCGCTATGTTAGAAGTTGGACAACTGAATATGTATTTGCTTCAGCAGGCCCAAAGTCTATAAAAAAGAGAGTTTGGGAGGGCTCTGCCTTTCTCAGTCTGTGATCTGATTAGAAAGCATTGCCCTTACAACTTGCACAGAGAAAACCAGGAAGAGTTTTCCATAGTCAAACACAATGATTAAATCAGGAAGAAAGGAGATTCACTTTCTGTTGAGAGCAGATCTGTATCTCTTCTACAGCCATACCCACTGCGAAATGAACAAAGAGGTGGATGGCCTTCCTTATTTCACGTGAAGGTAAATGTAGTAAAATGGGCCAGGACTTGTTCAATATGAAAGTTCACATCCTTTCTAATTAGAAGGCAAACTTTATTTCCCAAACTGCCATGAGGAGAAATAATTTCCAAACACTCAGCAAGCCCTACTACAAAACAGAATTTTCTGTTGCTCCGTCATGTGACCATGCACAGCATCTTCTTTTCAT
>NW_008238464.1:2193009-2205719 GCF_000691975.1 Corvus brachyrhynchos
CCACGGGCGCGGGGGACCGCGAGAGACCCCGCGGAAAGGGTCGGCTCCTCTCGAGAGAGGAGCGCCGTCGGGGCTGGGCTCCGCGGCATCCCAACGCACCCGTGTCCCGTCCCGCAGGGTTCCCGCAGCCTTTCTCGCGCTACCGGGACGGTGTGGAGCTGCCCCAAAACCAGGTACGTCTGTCATTGTCGTCTGACAGCGATGCGCGGTGGAGAGGTAGGGTAGAGACGAGGAAGGTGGAAAACGACACTCGTCTTTGGCAGGGAAAAGAGGTAGGAAATCGGCAACGGAGTGGCAATGCCTTATTAAAAACCCTGGGGGAGATGGTAAAGAGAGGAGGGAGGCTGGCGCCCTGTGCCCTCCGCAGCGGCAGGTGGAACAGGTGCGGGCAGGGGTGTGGTGTGCAGCCGGGTGCAGAATAGGACACCTGGGTCAGCAAAAGCTGGACAGGCTAATAACGAGCCAGTCCCGACTTCCCGAGTGAAAACACAGGTCCGAAGGTATGATAGACTCACTGTTAATGTCTGTTCTTTACTTTTTAAAGCAACTGGCACTGTGTTTCAGTCAATGGATGGAAATGTCGGATCAGCCTCAGGTAATTTGACTCTGGTAGTGTGTTTGATCTGCTGAGACTCTCTCCTCCAGACATACTAATTGTCCTGTATAACCCGGAGCATCGATGCCTGCAGGTGGCACAGCCTCTGCCAGAGAGCCAGCAGCTCTGGAGAGCAGAGCTGGTTTGTTGGTGTATGTGCTCTCCTCCCAGTGAAGCTAATGCGGACCTAAAGGAAAGCACGGGTTTGTTTTTCCTTTCTTGCCATGCCAGTAGTAGCTAACACTGAAGCAAGAAGTGACGGACAGCTCTGCAGGAGTTAAAGGTCCTATGTGGTCCTGGCTCGGTGCTTGGTGGGTGGATGGGTTTTTTCTGGGGTGCTCAGAGGAGAGGGGAGCAAGGGGAAGTTTTCACAGATCACTTCTGCTGGCCCAGAGCTTACAAACACTTTAGAAGAAAAAATTAGTATGTGAAAGATCAGCTACACTGCATTTAATATCGAGCCCAAGGGTTATTTTCAAAGTAGGGAGAAAAATATTTGCAGGATCAGGAAGTATTTGGAAATTTTTAACATTTTGTGCTGATTTTTTCTGTCTGAAATCTTACAGTTTTGTGAACCAAGACTTGTAGAAAACTGTTCCCAGAGCCTGTTTTTGAGGTGTCTTACACCTCACTTCCTGTAGTTCTTACCTAATGTGATTGCATGCATAAGCAAATCCCTGTCCTGTGGCAATGACTATGGGACAGTAATTTCAGTATTCATGGTTAATGATTATACCATTGATTGACTGAAATGCTTGTAGGTGAAAATGAGCACAGATTAAACATGCCACAAACCAAAGCTATCCCTAGAACAATTAGCATAGAAAAATGTATTTTAAATGTGAGGTTGATTTAGATCTCTTTATAGCACCAGACTGTATTGACAACTGTTGTATTCTGCGTATTCTCCTCAAACAAGAGACTAATTTTTCAGCTCATAATAGCATCAGTAAGTTTTCCCCTGCTACAAGTGTTTTTAGTGAACTGTGCTCAATCTAAATTGATTCAGGATCAGAATCAAGCCTGTTTTCTATCAAACCATGTACACCACATTCTCCCAGTAAATATATTAAAGTATTGCTTGTTTTTTCAGATCTCCAGCACTGTTTTGGATCTCTGTTATTCCATATTCAACAGCATGCATAAAAATGAGGTAAGGGGCCATTGTTTCTTTTGTTTCAAAGCACCCCTTTCTTAAACTTAAAAAGCAACCACTCCACGATCAACTTTTTGACATTTCTCTCCAAACAATAATGTAGAATCTAATAGTGTGATGGTTTAAGAGATGTAGGAGAGTATATAAAATATTTTCTTCTTGTTAGTAGTTTGCTTGTAATTCTTAGTTACTTTAAATTATTTATATGAAATTGCTGTTTTTCACCAATTTAGAGCTCAAGAACCAAAACATGCACCTACAGTCAGAGTATTTTAACCTGACCCTCAGTTTTGAATAACACTGGGTTAAATATGCTTAAAAGATACATAACACTGGATCAATAGCATACCTTGTATCATGCTGAACATGGAGGTGTATGAATTGCTTTACTGATTTTAATACTCTATTTGAAATGGTCTTGGGGTTTCTTTGTGTTTCTGACTCAGATTAAAGAGATTAAGTTGAGGAGTTATTGAGTATAGTTCTTTTTTGTTAGTGCAGTCATATAAAGACCCACCTCAGTGTCAGTTCTGCTTTATATCACTATTTTATTATCACCACTTCATTAACAACCTTTTCCAGAAAATTCACTCACCCCCGAGTGTAAGCTAAAAAGCCAGTTTACTTGTGGAGGCTGAGTCCTCTGTTGTTTCAAAACAAGAGTAGATCCTGCAAGACAATAATAGAAAGTATTTTGAAATGCACTTCAATATCTCTTCTTGCCAGTGTCTTTGGCTTATTATAATTCCAAGCATGCTTTCCTGAAGCAGTAATAAAACTCTACAATACTGAAGCTGATAGTATAAAAAAATTCCAGCATTTCAGTCTTGAATGTCTAATAAATGTTTTTGAGTTCACTATTGACTCTTATGCCTCCACGACTTAGCCAATGAGGGAACATCCAGAATCATCTGGTAACTTTGAACAGAGTCCTATTCCTGGTTACTGTTTTAGTAACTAACTTTGCAAAAAATGGTGTCCTTAAGATTAGAAGCTGAATCTCATACAATAGCCTTTCAAAAAATATGAGCTACATGTCTGCAATATGATTTCTAGGTGTGGTCTGAGTAAAGCAGCAGATAAAGTAAATATGTGAAATATGGAAAAAGAACTATGTGAAGTTTTACCCAGCTGATCAAGTCTCATATTACATGAAGTTATACTTTCTTAGCCTACAAGGAATCTTGAGAATACACTACAAACATGAGTCTGTACGTAGTGAGTCCAAGGAAAAAGTTATGAAATCCTACTAATGGCAGCTGAACTTAAATTTCTACATTATCCTATATTTCTGTGAATAAAAAAATAATTATTTAGTCAGAGTTAGAGATTCTATAGAGAAGGTAGGTGGGGTTTCAAGAGAATGAATGAGGCCTCAGCACTGTGAAAGGTGAAGTCCATGGCAGTTTGGGCTTGAATGGGACTTGAACCCCACCTGGGGAATTTAAAATATTTTGTGAGAGCGAAGACTAACATCATCGTCTAATCTTTGGGTAAACCTTGTAGATGGTGCTTTCAAAGAAAGCAAAAAGAGCTATCTAAACCCATCTACATCACAATCACTTCACTGTGTGTTTGAAATTTCCATCCTAGAGTTGTTTAGAAGCTCAGTTTTTACCATATTTCTTCCACGTAGTAATCTCTCACCTGTTATAAATTAGTTAGGATAGTTGAAACTTCAGGCTAAGTCATGAGTCAATCTCTGTCTTTGCTTGGTATGTAATAATCATATCAGAACAAGGGTAGCATTCATATTGTCTCTGCACTAGTCTCCTCCTTTGCATACTTTAAAGCACCTTGATTGAGCAGGAGGGCTCCCAAACCATGGCTGCAGGTTTAGGGCTGCATTACATGTTGAACTTAGTCTGCTCACGTAAAGTCATGGGGAACATTTCTATTCCCTGAAGTAAGGCTGAGTAGAAAAATGAGCAATTTTCTGAAGAATAAAGAGTGCAGGGGAAGGCTTAAACCCAGCAATCTTTCCTGGGTTAAAACCAAGAGCAGTCTGAAAGGTGAAGAGCAGCCACATTTTAACAAGGTAAGAGCTATCAGTACAATTCTAGCCTGAGGAGTGGAGCTCCAGTCTAAGCTCTGCTTCACCCCCCAGAGCATGGCTGCACTTTGCTGTACAGCAAGGGAAGCCTGTTGAATGATGGTAATGAACAGAGTAACATTCCAGGCAAGACTCCACATTAATCTTTACAAAGATCAGTTTGCTGCTGTTCTTACATCAGTCTGTGATAAGTGTAAGGTTATCTCTCTTCTCACATGGAGTGTACCAACCTCATCAGTAATAGAGGGTCACTGTAACAAACCAAAACATGCCGGCATCTTGATTAACTTACAGTGTCCACTTGCAGGAATCACAGATTGCTTCTGCAAAGTTTACAAAGAAGGTACGTAAATGTGAAGACAAGCAGTGGCAGTAGCAGTGGCTAGGGAAGTATGTCCCTTTCCTTGTTTCTTTTGCTGCTTTTTTAAAGTCACCTTGTTTTTTTTCAGTGGTTGGGAAGTGATCTATGCTGACCCTGCTTATACCCGATGCGTAAAGCTTTCTTTTATATCTCTTCTAAACCCTGTGAATCTTTAATTATGGTAATTTATTATATTTACACTCGACACAATGTTCTTTAGGCATTAATTTTTAATCAGCATCCCAGATGAATGGGCATTGGGGACTATCAACATCTTGTTTGCATGCTGCTGAAAAAGGCCCCAAATTACCGATATTCTGATAGAAAGGTAAAATTTGGCAACGGATCTATGGAACTGAGTTTAAAGTATTTTGTCATTGTTTGTGTTTGATTTTACAGGACAGTCATGGAACTCTGGGGCGGCCTTTCTTCCTTTTCAGGGTATCTGAGTCTCTTCATTTTAAAGATTCTCAATAGCGGACATTGTTATATGTTCACAGATGAGCAGCTGTTTCACAAATTCTTGCTGCAGTTGTTTTGAAGAGAGGCCAAATATCCCTTGCTTGAAAGCTTAGGGAGCCATTTGCTCGAAAAGCTCTGGTTTGACTAAAATATGACAAGATAATGAGATCTGGGGTACTAATGGATTAAACACTTTTTTTTGTTTGAAGATACGCCTCTGCAAATGTTTTATCTTGAGCCAAATCATCCATGTGGCTTGTATCTCTGAGACTGTCAAGGTTCACTGATGCTAAATAAATTAGATCAAACATGTGCCTGAGCTGAGTGTCCACCTGGTTTGAGAGGTCTGGCAGGAAGTGAAGTCGCTGCGTAACGGTGAAAAGCCAAAGCAAAATGATCATCATTTCTGTCATGGTTTTCACCCATGGGCTTGCTGAGCTATGACATGGTCTAATACCCAATGTGCTGGTTTAGACACTCCCTGATTAACACCAAAGTAATTTTTAGGAATATCTTGAACACATTTTAAAAAATTTAAAATATTGTAAAGTAGGTCATGTCAGGTAACCAGAGTCCCAATTCAGCAGTAATTTATGTTTAATTCAAGTTATTTCAAGTGTGTCCATCCAGGTTCTTTCAGTGCTGGTATTTATATGCTCTTTCTTAGGTATGTGCCTATACTACCCCAATGAATTGAGACCCAAACCCTGAATGAGAATAATTAAAGCCAGAATGTTTAGGTTTTTGGGCAGAGGCTGAATGAAAATTCTCATATTCAAAGGCATAACCCACCCTGCATGGGTCCCCTGTAATTTGACATGTTGCTGTAAAGAAAATCTTACTACAGTCTTATACAGTCCTCTGTCTGCACGATGGGAATGTATTTTTGGTGTGCTTATAGGTCTGTAATCCATTACTTCTTTACAATCATCTAATTATTATATTTTTCAGCCTCGAAATGGAAGAACTATTGAAGGCAGTGGTAAGTAGGCAGCCAAAAGCATCATGAATTTCTTCTTCCTTTTCACTAATGATGATCCTCATGACGAAAGAAGGTCCTGAGAAGCATTATAAACCTAGTACCAATCTATGAAACACACATTTCATATGGCCACTGAGAGTTGTCTTGACAGAAACATGGGGTTTTTTCATGCTCACAGACTTAAGAGTACACACCCTTGACAAAGGGATGGTTTTCTTTGTCATGTTTCCATACTCTAAAAGAAGGTCAGCAGGGTTACAACATGGTAGAAAGAGAATTGTGTGAGGAGGGAGGATTCATGTTTGAGCAAAAATAACAGATTTGGGTGCTTATCTAAACTTTCAAGCATCTTAATCTTCTGGTATTAGAATCTGAAGCTATTTAACTTCTAACTTTGAGAAGAACCAGATGCACAGAACTCTGAGTACTAAGTCATATTCACATCAACATCTCAACATAAAAGATGATACTGTGTTAATTCATTTCAGAATACCGTGGAATATGAAGTTCATGGATTCATTTACCAACTCGATGACTTGGTTTACATAAAGGAAAGAGACTTCCCATTGCACTGGTTGTCTATTATGTGACGCAGTTGTCTGGAATTTGCTGTTCCATGTAATAAATTTGCAATCAGTAATTCTTTTTGTTGTCCTTTTTTTATTGAAGCCCATACCAGGCTTCCTTGGGCTATAGTGGAGCAGTGCCTGGTGCTAGCTGTAATCAAAGGAAATCAATGATCTCAATATCAACCATTTTCAAATCCAACAGTGAATTTTATAACATCTTCTTTAATATGGTCATAAATGATAAGCTTGTCCTTTTGACTAGGTAATATATTTCCCCATTATTTCAGAATAGGCATCCGGAACAGCACAATATTAAAATCATCATGGACATTTTAATGATTTATTTTGAGTAACTAAGTGCTTGAGTGTGATAATTGATGAAGCCAAAGCACTTTGAAAGAAGAGGAACAAGTACTGCTGCTACACACAGACATGATTTGATCAGATCATGTATTTTTTTCAGCTTTGCCTTACTGGCTATCATAAAGCACAAATGATGCACTTTGGAGAAATATTCTGAACATCTGCCCTTTTCTCCTGAAATCATGCTTTTAAAAATGTAGTGCAGCTGCTTGTGCTTGCACTGTATGGAGTGTTTTGGTACATGGAGACATTTATGGGCACAAAACTTCAAGTACTAAGCAGTTACTTCCTTAGGAAGAGAAGAACATAGTAAAATTGAGGGTCTAGGGATACAAATGAGGCTGCAATTCCTGAATGTACCATTGGTTTCCTGAAGCCCTCTGTTACCCCTCCTTCTCTTTGGCTACTGGGGCATAGTACCATTTCAGTTACACTGGCACAGCCACATGTGATTTGGATACACCTTTAAAAACAAACCCTGAGATACCTGCAATTTTGTTGTTTTGTGGGGTTTTATCTGGGCAAGTTCCCAATTTGGGCTGTGTTAACAGAAGTTTGGTTGGCAGATAGAGAGAAGTGAGGAGTTGTTCGGCAATTTTTGACTCCATCTAGAGTAGAGTGTTCAGTTTGGACCCTCACAATACAGGAAGGCCATGGAAAAACTGGAGGAAGGGCCTCCAAGGTGGTGAGAACTGCATCACCTACCCCTGAAGAGATGCAAAGGCAACTGGGCTGGTTCAGCCTGAAGGAGAGATGCCTTCAGGGGAATCTAATATACCCTCCAGTGCATATGAGGGTCATCAAGGAGACAAGCTAGGCTCCTTACAGTGTGGGGTGGGAGGACAAGTAGCAACAGGCATAAGTTGAAGCAAGAGCTGTTGAAATTTCCAGGCAGTGCAACCAGTTGTCCAGAGAGGACAGTCCTTGGAGATTTTCAAGACCAGAGTAGACAACAGCTGGTCTGAATTCCCACTTGGGACCAGACTAGAGACCTCCTGAAGTCCCTGCGAGCCTCAGTTATTCTGTGACATGAGTACAATATCATGCTATTTATTTCAGCCTCCAACAGGGTCAAGACCTGGCTGAATTACATCTCCTGGGCAGAGGGTGCTGGTGGGGTGGGGGGGGTTCCCAGGCAGGCTCCTCAGAGAATTGAGGCCTATTTGTGCCCTCATAGCACCCTGTTGCTGTTGTCAAATCCTGTAGGAAATTATTCACCCTTGGAATGGGATGCTGGCTCCTCTGGCTTCTCAGGTATCTGGAACCAGTTAGGATGTCCCTCTGGAAGGAACAACTAAGCCAAATAAAAGTGGTGGGGATGCACTCTGGAAATGCAAATAAATAAGAGATAATGACGCAAAAGCACTGCAATGGCACTTCTGGCTTGTTTCATGTCAGAGGCCAAATCTGAAAAGTATCAAGTTTTGCTCAGTTCTGCGTAAGTATTGGTACAGGTATTGGCTGGGATAGAGTTAATTGTCTTCACAGCAGCTTTTATGGTGCTGTGTTTTGGATCTGTGACCAAAACAGTGTTGATAACACAGGGATATTTTAGCTATTGCTGAGCAGGACTTGCACAAGACCTGTTTCCCACCCCACCAGTGGGGCGGCTGGGGGTGCACAAAGAGTTGGGAGGTGACAGAGCTGGGACAGCTGACCCAACTGCCAAAGGGATATCCCACACTATAAGCTGTCATTCTCTGCAATAAAAATTTGGGAGGAGAAAAGGACATCCCCCCCCCTTTGGAGTGATGGTGTTTGCCTTCCCAAGTCACAGTTAGGCATGATGGAGCCTGGCTTTCCTGGGGATGGCTGAACACCTGGATGCCCATCAGTGAGACATGGTGAATTTTGTTCTGCTTTGCTTTTACCTATTAAATTGCCTTCATCTCAGCCCACAGCTTTGCTCACTTTTACCCTTTCAATTCTCTCCCCAACCTTTGGGGAAAGTAAACAAGCTGGCTGGGGTTAAACCACAGCAGTACTGCACCACAGGCAACTCATGCTGTGCTCTCACAGTCAGCAATGGCTTTCTTCACCCTCAACAGGTTTCAAGAATAACATCTATTTGGGCCTTGAAACTTAAATAAGATTGATAAATAGGTGGTAATTTGCAGGTGAGAACCTATCAGGCTCCTCAGCCATCTGTAGTAACTGGCTCCTCCATAAACACAGAAGAGCTCTTCTTCATTACTCAGTGGAAATCTTTGCTCCCTGGAGCAATGCAAATGTCACCTGTGAAACAAGAGAAATTAATAATATAGAAATGCAAAGGTCATCTCTGGCTTGAAACTTTCTGAATATCTCACTTCAAAACCCACGGCAGAAATTCAGGAGCGCAGACACAGGTGACAACAACAATTAGAAGCACAGAAATATTTCTGCAAGAAAAAGAGGTGAAAGCTCAGTTCTCACTGTCAGACAAAGAGACAAATCAAGAGTTTCATGACAAGGTATACAAAGTAATGAGTGTGTTTAGAAGAGTAAATTGGGGCCTATCCATCCTCTTGTAATAAAAAGCATCAAGAAGGCACAGTCAATTACACTGAGAGGCAACATATTTCAGCTGCAAAGGGGAATTTTTTTGTAGCACTTAATCAACTCCTGAAACCAGTTGCCACAGCTTAGAGCATGTGGTTACGAACAGCTCAGAGGACTCTTGGAAAGGCAGGAATGGTCAGGAGCGCACACCTTCGTGCCTCCTAACTTGACTTGAAAAATCACTTCAGGCTGGCCTAGGACCTTAAAAGCCTGGCCTGCTGGAGCTGGGCTCAGGAAGGCACTGCTCAGCAGAGCGCACAGCAAGGGACCTGGAAATGCACTCACCTGTGGGGGAGTGAGTGCTGCCTGGCCTCATGACATGCTGCTCACCAAAGAGACAGAGCACGAAGCACAAGAGGAAAACCTTCTTGGTGTTTTACTTCCCTCTCTCTGGTCCCTTCGTGATCTTGTGCCTTGGACAGCCTCACTCCCTTCTCAGCTCCCACAGGGAAGTGCTCACTTACTGAATCTTCAGGTAACTGCAAGCTGGGAGGGATGGCAATGCTGCAGGACAGAGTCAGCATTCAGAATGATCTTGGCAAAGATGCATATGGAAAAAAATATGTACAGCTCACTGGGGATGAAAGGAAGTGATTACACATAGTGAAGAATAATCAATTGCAGCTTTGCAGCAAAGGGGATGGGTAACTGTAGAGAGTCAAATACCATAGTGTTGAGGAGAACACAAAAATACAACAGGGAATGAATAAGAAACTGTAGAGACTGTCACAGGGGAGGTGTTGCATTACTGAATATAGGTAAGGCTTCATGTACAGAGCAATACAGGAGAAGAAAGGGGAACCACCAGCAAAGAGGAAAGGCAGAGGTCAAGGAAAGTTGGAACTCTGAAGTGGGATTGATTTTCAAGAAGGAAAGTATGAGGAGGGGAATGATAAAATGCTTCATTTTAAGCTCACCATTCCTGTAGGCATTCATCAATGCCCGTGTTTACTTATTTGCTGGGATCTTAGAGTCAAGCAGTGATTCCAGGATATCTACTGGTTTCTTATGTGGAAATCACTCTTAAGACAGATTTACCTGTTCCAGACAGCTCACACATTGCAATTGCCATCCCTCTACCTTATTAAACAGGGTAGAAACATATCTTTGACTGGGCTGGAGTGCATAAACTGCACTCCAGTTTATGCACTCCTATAGATATATAGATATATAGATATATAGATATATAGATATATAGATATATAGATATATAGATATATAGATATATAGATCTATCACTCTGATAGATTTCTCCACTGAACAACTAGAAGGAGCTACTAAGTCTCCTTCAGTCACTTCTGGATCTACTTTTTCCAGTGTACAAAACCAAAAATATAACTGATCTTATAGCAGGATTCACCACCTAAAATTTTGACATTTCTCTTGTGCAAAGAACCTTGCACACCAAACACCATCTCTCTATTAGCCTTCAACCTGCTAAGAGATCAATACAGGTAGACTGAATGACAACATAAGGCAAACTTGAAAGAAAAGTATTTTGCATATCTTTACTACAAAGCGTCTGCACCCAGGGGTTACCACACAGCAGTCCAGATAGTACTTGCTGGATTACTGCACTGAAAGATGCGTACACAAGTACAGGCTTCTGGAGTACAGTTATCTAAATATTAACCAGAAAAATACCTAAATATGGACTAGAACTTCCAAAAGAAAATGCAAAAATGTGCAACGCACATGAACCGACCTCAGAGCACCCACAGGTAATCATGTGTGATCCATCAGAAAAGAAGCAAAATTCAGGAGCCTCATTCAGCACAGCACCAAGGTCATATTTCCTCTCATGACCCTGGCATGAACTGATGTGCCACAGCCACCTACATACACCGCTGCACAGCTTGGCCTCTCCAGGGACTTCACCAGAGACACTGCTACGAGAAAAAAACACCAAAAATAGCTTTTGCTATGACTCAGTAGTCTTATACTACATCTTTTCCTTCATTTTCACAGCTCTGTGTAGTCTGCATAGTTCCACAGACCATGTATAGTCTCAGATTACAACCCAAATTCACTACACTGTGACTTTCACGAGAGCAGCAGTTGACTTCCAGGACAAGTGTTTAGGAATTGCAATATTTAGACTGGTCAGCAGAGGGCAATGCCAGGATCAAATTTGGGGTGTTCAAAGCAGATGCACTCCGGGCCCTACCCCTCTCCACCGTGCGCTGAGCTTGACCAGTTCAGGTAGTGAATGAGTTCAGACCTTGTACTCACCAAGACAAGAATCTCTGAGGCCATAACTTGGGATGCTTCCTCTCCTTACAGAGAAAGTGAAGGTGACAGAAGATATCAAGCCTATAAACACACAAATCTCAATGCAGAGTGAACTACAAGCACTCTGCACAACTAAGACATCCATCAACAGCATCCAGTCCTCTAGACAGATAAAAGAAGAGTTTTTCCAGGCATCATTTCACCTCCATGCTTCCATCTGCCCACCACTTCACTGAATTGTGGAGCACCATGTACACGCATTTTCTAATGGGTGTTATTGAAGACATCTGTTTTCCTTGAGAGACACTGGTGCCATGACATAACTGAGTTAGGAAAGTAACATCACATCAAGATAAATGTGTTTTGCAGCATAGGTAACAAGAGAGTTGCCAGAGGAGCTGTGTTTTGAATGGTTGTTTTCTTTTTTTGCTTCGATTTGCAACTAAGTCACATACCGGCCTCAGCTACAGGTGATTGAGCCAAGTTGAAACCTATAGCATGAGACATGACAGAACTAGTCACGTGCAAAAGTACCATGCACTTAATGTCTCATTTTGTCACAGTAAATGAGCACTTTGGTGATCAACAGAACAGGCAAACTTATTTCTATTAGATTTGTAGTTTGAAGAGGATCTCCTATACTGTATTACATGAAAGAAAGTTTTTAATCACAATTTCATTAGAATCACCTGGGGTATGATTTCCATACTACAGTTTCCATGCTTCCAAGCACTTCATTGAAGAAGGGCTTTCCTGTGGGTATGAAGCTAAACATCTACACTACTAAGATGACACCTTTATCTTTCCCCTTTGTGAAAAAAGGGTATAGTTACTTAGCCTCAAAAGTTTTGCTGTGATACTCTGTGCATTTCTGTTCAAAATCATTCAGAGGGCTTATTAATCAAGCTGGATATAACCCCAACTTTCCAAGGAAGCCAAATATTGATGATCTGGATATTTGTCTGAACTTGTTCCCAATGCCTATGGTTAGAACGAATAATGATATTAATGACCATGATAGACTAGTAATATTTTTTGAGAGTTTACCTTATGATCAAATAAGAGAATTTATCCTCGAAAAAAACTTGTTTTCTGATTACATGAATGCAACATTATTTATCAGTTTAATTAGTGCTACTCTAGTAAATGTTTAAGTGCTTCTCAGCATGTTTTGCAAAACTGGGTGCCAAAACTGAGTTCTGCATTTTTCCCCTCTCAGACTCGCAACACCTCTAAGCAAAAAAAACTAAATAAACCCCCAAAAAACCACAAAACAAAAACCCCCAACTTTTCTTATTGTTCTATCCCCAGGTTTCTGAGGATCTATAATTTCACTGCTGATGTGTTTTAAGGCAGCAGTGAAGTGCCATAACTGTGTTTATTTCCTCTTCAGCAG
>NW_008238464.1:2205733-2206033 GCF_000691975.1 Corvus brachyrhynchos
GAACATTTGATCTGTTGATGGCCCCTGCCAGGGCTGGCTTGAAACTTAATGAGCTGCATTCACTTCTAACAAGTGTTGTGGAAGAAAGAATATGTCTAGAAAATATCAGTAGTGCCGTTGTGTAAGTAACAGGACAGCAGGTATAAATGCAGAGCAAAAATGGCCAGAAAGTATCCTGACATTCCTCTTGCCTGACAAGCTTTATAGTGTAAACAAAAGAGTATCACTCAGTTCTTCCTGCCACACAGGGAATTTTTCTTCGCTTTATTCTATTGTGAAATGCTACCTCACACAAATTTT
>NW_008238464.1:2206046-2210735 GCF_000691975.1 Corvus brachyrhynchos
TATGCTGCTCTTTCCTTCATGGTCTATATCTATCTCTCATTCTATTTTTACAGCATTTTCATCTCCATTCTCACATTTCACAGTTTCTCACCACTTCAGAACTATTTCTCTCAACAACAACTTCTACTTGACCTTTTCCTCCTCCTGTTGCCCCAGCACAGAGTGTCCTGGTACAGAGGAAGAAGGCAATGAACAGGCTCTGACGAGGAACATGCTATAAAGCAAATACCAGAGCAAGTTTCCTTTGAGAGGAACTGTTACTTGTTAATTTCAGTCAAAGTAAGTTAAATGTCCCTGAATATGGAAGAGCCATTTTACTTTTTTGAAAAGATGCAAAAATGACTATTTAAAAAAAATTATGGATCCATAGAGGAAAGCCAATGGACTAGGGAGGGGAGAAGGGGGGTAAGACCCCTTCTCACGTTCTTGATAACTTTGTACAATAGACAAACACTGAAATTGTCATCTGTGTTAAGAGAGAAGACATGGCTGCACCAGTTTCTGCATGCTTTGCCGTGATAGAGACTTAGAGTAATGATGGAGCAGTGTAAAGAGAAGCAAATGCTCAGTACCATTTTATGAGCAATCCAGCTTTAAAATGCACAGGGTTACTAACTTTTAAAGCAGAGTTAAACAACCTCTGAGGCACTGAACTAATTGCACCATGAATCTGTGCTAGATGGAAGAAAAGTTCACAGGAATAGCAGTGTGTATCTTTTCCCTCCTTTCCCTGATGCACAACACTTACCTGTAACATGTTTTCAAAAGTAAGCATGTACTGGACTTTTTTAAAAAAGTTATTCAGGTGCTATTCTAGGCTATTTTTTTTTTTAATATTTTCTCTGTTCTTCCATCCATGAGAAAAGGAGACCAGTGTTGCATTCTAGAAACTTTGTTACATGCTTTAAAAATGCCTTAAAATTAGCAGGCAAAATACTTGACAAAGAAGCAAACACATACAAATTAGTGGTACTGAGTTCCATCATCCATAAGTGCACAGACCAGACCAGGAAAAGCAAGTTTCAGTGGCTACCACCATATGCCTGAGACGAAGCAACAGTTCTACTAGTTTTCTTTGGAAGGAGCTGAGAGAGGATCTTTGGTACAACCCCGCCTTGAGGAATGGTCACACAGGCAAAGAATTTGTTCAGCTCTTCATCACTTCTCACAGCTAGTTGAATGTGCCTTGGCAGGATCCTTGTTTTCTTGTTTTCATGTGCAGCATTCCCTGCCAGCTCCAGGACCTCTGCTACCATGTACTCCATTACTGCAGCCAGGTAGATGGCAGCACCAGAAGCAATCCTATCAGCATACTTCCCTCTTTGGAGGAATCTATAGACACGACCCACAGGGAACTGCAGACCTGCCCTGGCTGATTTGCTTCTCCTTGATGCACTTCCAGGCTTGCCAGCCACTGCTTGTTTCTTTCCACGTGCAGACATTCTGACAGGTAAGGAGACACAGAGGGCTGGAAGTCTTCAAAATACTTGGGTGCTTGGGCTACAGCTAATGGGTAGCAAGAGGAGGCAAGAGCAAGGTCAGTTACCCTTTCTGCTCTTCCACATCAAGGACAGAGCTCATGCTTTTCTTGAGGAAAGAGCTCACCACACACCACAATCCATCAAGAGCAGAACTAAAATTTTAGCTGTTATTGCCCTTTTACAGCCTGCCTTTTAGGAGAAGGATCTCATTGCAAAGCCTGTCAAGGGTTACTGAAGTTAGATATGAAAGGCTCAGAAGAAGAGAGGCTTTACCCTACTACTTGGAATGTATTTGGGATTGAGGCACAGTGGATCTTCTCCAGTAAGATTTTTTTAAACACCACGGCTGTTACCTCAGAGCTAACTTGAGGCCAAGCCTGTCTCGTCTTCCAAGAGGAATCTGTATTATAACAACTTCTACTATCAAGTTACAACTTTCCTCCATTTTAAATCTAAAAATGGAAAAATTCTTGCATCCCACAGCTTGTTATACCCAAAATACTCCAGGACATTTTCATACAGAGTTTTAAATTAATTCCCCAAGTGTTATTCTCTGGCTGCTATGAGAGTACTACTGGAAGTCTTCTGCACCAGGAAAAGGATGAATTGATTTGGACAGCACAATGCAGACTGAAAAATAGAAATTACCATCTACTTCCTCATGACAAAGGAAATTCAGCCCAACTAGAATACTCTTACAACTAGAGTAGCAAAAATACTCATTTAAATAACATTTCTAGTCTATGAGTAAATAGGACAGTTAGCTTCCAGCACAGCTGTTTGCAATATACAAGAACACCCATCCCTACATTAATATATAGGGTTTTTACAAAGGTTTAAATATTTAAGAAAAATCAGAATAAGCTTTGAGAAGAAGAAGAAAAAAAAAGTAGAAATAAAAAAACCCCAGCCCCTAATAAAATTCAAGCAAACCAAACCATAACTCCTTATCCCTATTACCAGACAATACTTTTTCTAAATTACTCACAATACAGGCATACTGTGCAATAGAGGCAGCTAACTTACAAAATAACATGAAGCCCACAACTACTCTAAATCTTCCATGATATATTATAAATGAAAAATGCATCACATTACCTTCAAAAATTCTTATTTTGTTCTAGTCTATGCCTTACTGCAACCTAGCCTCAACCACAGGCAAGCCACATAACACCTTTAACCCCTGGGCTGAGAACCTTTTTATTAGCAACATTTTCTCTTCATCAGTGGGTCACCTGGGTAATTAATTAGTCATTTGTACACATGCTTCATCTTCCTTCACCTAATCCCTGATTTGGGGCAAAATGAAGAAATATGTTACAGCTGCTGAGAAGCAAATTCTCTGGGGTGAGGGGGAAGAAGGCAGGCTGTCTCCGAGGGCTGAGCCATAGCTACATTTCAGTCTCACTAGGACACTGCCAGTTCTCACCCACTCTGGCTGGAGTATTTCTGTCTGTACGCTATGTGTAAAAACAGTCCTCTCCTTCCTGATGAAGCTGGATAAAAAAAGTACATAGGGAAAGTGGGCTTTATAAATATATTTTTAGTTGGGTGGGAGGGGGAAACTGTGTTTTGCTTTACATGTGTCCTGGGCAGAGTAATGCTTGGTTCACATCGTGTCTGACCCCCACCAAGTGATGTGATGGGGCTGCTCCTAAGATTTAGGCTTCTGCCCCCTCTTCTGGTAACTGTCGCAGATGGGGCTCAGGGTTTACTGTGGTTCTGGGTGCTTGGCTAGTTCCTCTCAGTTCACCTGGGCAAAAATCTCACCTCAGGCAAAGGAATATTTTTGAGTGCCTTTTAAAAAAATGAGTGCCTGCTCATACTCTTTCTGTGTTTGTTTTCTGGCATTCAAAGTTCCAACCAGCAACATACAAGAGCCATGGGTGCGAACAGTATTTCAGCCACAGAAGATGACTATTTAAACCAGAGGGTACTCTTGGAAGCCCAGGCTCTGGCAAAACATTCAGACAACAGAACTGTCATGAGCAGCTCAGCCTTTGGTTCTGCCTGCCAGATACCAACTGTGGGTCAGAGCCTCAGAGCACCTGTATTTGTGGCACTCACCCACTTTTCCCATAAGGATGAGCATTTAGTCCAAGCTGAGTGAGGTTGAGTTTCCCACCACCTCAGGGCATTGGACAACTGGTATGGGGTACCCTCTGCATCTCCAAATGCTCACCATAAGGACTGATGTCCTCTCAAAGGACAGCTGTCCATTTCTTCTAATTCAAAGGCAGAAAAGGAGGCTGTGCCTTCCCTTTAGTAACCCAGACTTAGCATAGGGAAAGTGGCCAGCCCACTTCAGAATAGCTGGCTGTTAATGGACTGCCCAGGATCTTACAACATGTGGAAGTAGGGCTCCTGAATTTTCATTTCAGCCCTTGCCAGAGCTGAGACAGTCCTTTCTCCACACACCCAAACACAGTCTTAAGGCCTGCTGGCAGATTCTTTAGGGTCCTTTTCTGGGGACTGAGATCTGGGCTCCCCCTTTCTGGTCGAGCAACCTGTCCATTGGGCTAGAGCATAAAAAGAGGGGAAGGGAGGCAGGAGCAGGTCTCTTCCCTCTTCTCTGCTATGTGTCTTTGAGAAGCAAGTTGAAAAGATCTACTCAGTTCTTTGAAAGGGCAGGCCTAGGTGCCCATTTGTATGGAATGGGGTGTTGATCCCAAGCAGATTTGGGTCACCACACTCGACACACTTCTCAGTGTTTTCTGAGTGATACTTTAACTTGGACTCAAAACCGAAATAAAAGTAACTACCTAGAGACAAATTTTTGGTAATGTTAGTTGGCTAACAATTAACAATATTACAAGTACAGCTAATTATGCCTAATAAGAGTAGATAATACAGCCTTGATTGCTTACTTTATTTTTATTTTAACAGGTCAGGGAAAGAAAAATAAGCAGATAAACCAGCAGGGAAATAAAGCAGGGTATGAAATGCAAACGGATAAAAAAGGCTCAGTGAAGTGGAAAGAGAAAAGTTACAGGGAATCACGGAATAAGATTGGAATGGAGCACGGTGGGTCATCTCTCCACCCTCCCTGCTCAAGCATGGTTATTCTAGGCCCGGTTGGACCACTTTACTGGAAGGTGCCCCTGCCCACAGCAGGGGGATTTACGATCTTTAGGGTGCCTGTCAACCCAAGCAATTCCGCGGCCCTCTCTAAGCGCCCACGCCAGCCCGGAGCCCCGGCCGCGGGGAA
>NW_008238464.1:2210945-2223296 GCF_000691975.1 Corvus brachyrhynchos
CCCGGGTTCGTGCCGCTCTCTCGGGGCGGACGTGGCTGTTACGCGGCAGTGTTGTTCGGAGCTCCGTGGCTGGGTTTGTGGCGATTTGTTGCTTTTTTTGCAAGTACGGTACTTACTTCACTACTGTAGCGAGCGGGTGGGCGTTTCAGGCAGTGCATCAGCGTGTTAGTAAACGATAGTAAATGCGGGGTCGAGGGAAAGGTGACCACGGTCAGAGACAGAAAACAAATAGTATCTGGTGTTCTGTGTGCTGAGCTACATTGTTCTCTTTATTTATTTCTTCTTTTTCTTCTCCCTCTCTGTCCCCTACCCCTCCCTTCCTGTCCCGGTAGCCCATAAGTGCTGGGGTTTAGTCTGAGAAGAGATACGGTGATATGGATGTGAACAGACCTAGTGTAAGGTGTACTGATACAAGCTGTAGCAAAGCAGTAGGCGCGTTCAGTTTACAAAGTGGACCTAGGCCAAGATAGCAAGGAAGCACAATCAGCCTGTGGGTGCTTATCACTGAGATTTCTTGTATTTTAAAAATTAAAATTGCGTGCTAAATAGGAAAGTCTTACACTGAGCTTTTCAACAATACACAGGGGCCTGTTGGCCTTGTTTTGCAGGATTATTTCAACTATTTTACAGTGAAGTCTCAAGAATAGTTTAGCTGTAGATTTACATCTGAATCCTTAGCAATGGGCTTGGCTGACAGAGACTGCTTGCTTTTCTCTAAACACTCACATGGTCACTCTGACTTGAATCTAAGACGGAGACTTCCCGCGTACTGAGAGGCCTGTAAGGTTGGTGCCTGTGTATGTCTTGTCACTAGTGCTTCCTGATGCAGTGACCATTGATTTGGTGGCCTGTCCTGCTCAGGGTCTATAAGGGAGCCCTTTGGCCACCATGCTTCCCTGTCACCCAGCTGATACCCTCTCCTTTCATTGCACTTTGTTAGAGATGCAGCAGTGGTTACAATGCTTCAAACCGTGGTACCCAACCAAGGCCTCACGTATGTGCTGTGAGTGGGAGGAAATAAAACAAAGTCAGTCTTCGTGGTGCTACAGGTCTGGGGCTGGAAAGAAGCCCCAGCATCAGGAGGATTCGTGCTGTGACTTTCTGGTACCATCCATCCAGTTACCAGTTTAGCAACTGTGTTGAGTTCTGGAAGTGGTAAAGTTCACTTTGAAGAAATATCATCCATATGTTGTTCTGTTCCAGGATCCAAATAAAGACACAGAGTGGAATGACATTCTGCGCAAGAAAGGTATCCTTCCTCCAAAGGAAAACTTGGAGGAACAGGAACGTGCAAAGGAAGAGGAGCAGTTTGCTATCCTTCAGAAATCTCTTGGTGAGTGACCAGCCAACTCAGGCAGCCGCACAACAAGCCTTGGAATGGCTTCTGGGGGAAGCTTTTTCAAAGAAATGGCCAGCAGCAATGTTTATATGCTTGTAAAGCAATGTATCATTTTCCAGGTCTGTAGGGATACCAGAGCTTCATCTGTGCAGGGTGATCAGCTGATAATGGTATCAAACAAATACATTCCTGAACACATGGATTCTTCCAGCACAGGAAAGCTTTTTTCTTCATGTCAACTCTGTATTTTTATGGAAGTAAATGTTTGAAAACATTTTTGAAACGTTTGTAAACATGTTTGGAAACAGAAACAAGAACAATGCAAAGGTAGTCTAGCAGGTGAAGTGCATGTCTGTGCTGCAGCTGCTAAACTTGAAAGCTTGTGCAGGTAGTTGGATGCTAGTCTAGGCAGCCTTCAGCTCAGAGGCTTTTCCATCATATTCTTTCCACCTATATATCTAAAGCACATAACACTTTCTAAAAATCCAGTAGGAATAATAATGACAGGCTGAGAAAGCAGGGGCTGCTCAGCCTGCAGAAGAGGAGGCTTGGGAGAGAACTGTAGCACCTTCCAGTGCCAAAGGGACTGACAAGAGAGCTGGGGAGGGACTTTTTTGAATCATAGAACAGAATCATAGAATATCCTGAGCTGGAAGGGACCCACAAAGATCACTGAAGTCCCAACTCCTAAGGGCAATTGCAGCTTTATGATACCATGTAGTGATAGATAGGACAAGGGAGAATAGCCTTAAGATGAAGGAGAGTAGGCTTAGATTAGATATTAAGAAGAAATTCTTTGCTGTGAGGGTTGTGAAGCACTGGAACAGGTTCCCCAGAGAAGCTGTGGATGTCCCATTGCTGGAAGTGTTCAAGGCCAGGCTGGATGGGGCTTTGAGCAGCTTGGTCTAGTGAAAGGTGTCCCTGCCCTTGGCAGGAGGGGTGGGAAGTAGATGGTCTTCAAGGTCCCTTTCAACCCAAGCCATTCTATTATTGTAGGATAATACTCAAAAAAATCCACTCCATGTTTCCTATTAATCTGTCCTTAGAGTAAATAAATTCTGTTGGATTGATAAAAGATGATGAGTTTTAATCCTGGAATGAGGTTTTTGCTGATTTGATGTTTCTTCCATTTTAGTGAAAACTTATGAGGACATGACTCTGGAAGAGCTAGAAGAGAATGAAGATGAATTTAATGAGGAAGATGAGAAAGCTATTGAAATGTACAGGTCAGAGCAGCTTGCAGAACTTGGCTTTAATGATAATTGGAGGGTATTTCTTTTATATGCTTTTAGATATTGTTGAAGAGAAAGAATGTTTTTAGGATGATGGAAAAAGGGGGTTGTGTTTCTGGTCTCTTGTGGAGCTTCTAAGTGTCTTTAAAAGGATAACAGTGTTTGAATTCACTATCCTTTATCTACGACCTAGCTTTGCAGAGATAATGTGCACCTGCTGAGTGCATGGCTGGGAATCCTGAGAGCTTTGAAAATCACCTCCAATATTTCCTAACTTTTGTGTGAATGAGATTAAGGTGCTGCAGATTTGCGTAATTAGTGTTGGTTTCTGTTTATCTCTTAACCTCTCTCATGGTTTTTGCCATTTAGTTTTGTAGTGTATTGCCTGCAGAAGAAATGTCTAGTGAGGCCAGAAATGAGGAGAAAAAGACATTTCTAAAAACATAGTTGTACTTCTTGCATGTTGGTGGTTTTAACTTACAATGCAAATACAAGAGCATCTACTATGTCATTTTGCTTTCACTGCTCTGGGGTTAGAAGAAGTTTGTAGTGTGTCTCTGAAGTCTAGGTTTCAACCAGCTCCTTCAAGTGTTGTTCTGTCAAGAAAATGCTTCTAATCACAAGATGTCTTTTCCATTCCTGGCTATTCAGGCAGCAAAGGTTAGCAGAAATGAAGGCAGCTCAAATGAAGAATAAATTTGGGGAAGTTTTGGAAATTTCGGGAAAAGATTATGTTCAAGAGGTTACAAAAGCTGGAAAAGGTATATGGGTGGTCTTGCACCTCTACAAACAAGGGTAAGAATTTGTTTTTAACCATTAAACCTTGCACTGTCAATAGCTGAAAATGTTCCAAGGTAAATTTGTAGTTATTGTGGAACTAAGGACTGATTCTGGAGTTCTAAGAAATAAAAACAAATTAGTAATTTCAATACTGTTGATTCAAGACTGCTGGACTTCATTTTAGAATGATGTAACCATGAATTGGCTTTTTTATACATAGATATGACACAGCATGATGTGTACCATACAGCTGCCATAGAGGTAGCTGCTGCCACTGAAATATCCAAGCTGTGGAAACTATTCTGCATTAAATGCAAGGGTCAGTGAATAAGAAGGATTGATATATATTTAGCTTGGTTTCTAGTGGCATACAAATGGAGTAAGCAAGCTTTCCAGTCCTGTCACCATGATAGAAAACCTTGTCAAAAAGGTCTGTTAAGTGCTAGAATTTTTTGGAAGGGTTATAAATACTTGCTGTTGTTCTTTGTCTCTAATTTCCTCACAGGTGTTGATCATCATTTGCATGCTTTCTTCCAGGAGCAGCTTTTCTTTTTATTTTGCCCTTGCTCATGAAATTTCTAAGTATCTTAAATCCATAAGATCCCTGTATATAATGGGGATAGAGGGGAAGGCTGCATTAGTAATATATTAAAACAAAACCCTACCACACACCACATTCTCAGTGGTGCTGATCTCCTTTGAGTCCTGGAATACTGGACAACAAAAGTATCCAGAAGTTGCTTCTGGTACTTTCGTTTTTCCAGAAACTCATCAATCTGATATTTCTGACCTTTCTTCTGGAGATGTTTACTTTTGAATTGTCTTGTGTTTTTTCCTTATGTGTGTGTGTTGCTGTTCTTCACAGAATTCCACTCTGTGCCTTAATAAATCAACATATGAGTGGGCTTGCGAAGAAGTTCAGAGATGTGAAATTCATCAAAGCCATCTCTACCACCTGCATTCCCAACTATCCTGATAAGAACCTGCCTACGATATTTGTGTACCTGGAGGGAGACATCAAAGCTCAGTTCATTGGGCCTTTGGTGTTTGGTGGCATGAACCTGACACGGGACGGTGAGTGGCTGCATCTCTGGTCTTCCGAAGGCAAAGCAAAACTGTTTTGCTGGGAATGAGAGAAATGAAGCTTAGGAGGAGAAGGGAGGTACTGAAAATCATATTAGATTTTTTTTTCACCCCTATGGCTCAACCACATGGCTATCTTGTACAAGCAGTGATAGGCCAACATATAGAGATTTGTCTTGTGTGTGCAACTGTTTATGCCCTGTGTTGGGTGAAACAAATTTTGCTGGATATATTAAAGGGTAAACAGTACCCATGCATGTTCTTTGGGTGTCTTGGACATAAATGATTGCCCTTGCCTGCAGTGATAATCTGTGCACTTGCCTATTGGACTGTAGGGCTCTTTGTTTCATTTTTAAGACGATGGCATATGTTTGTCTGTTGTTCCTGACTGAGTCAGCTTAATTCAGTCATCGCAGGAAGCTGTGCACTGAAATTTCTGCACTTTCTCTTGTCTTCCTTCCTTCTCCCCTAGGCCAGGTGCCTTCCACTGGAAATTAAAGAAAGTGTGAGGTTGGATTCATTATTCTGTAACATCTGAAGGAAATTAGATTTGATTATAGGATTGTCAGCAGGAGTAGGAGAAGGGTTTCAACTGTATGTGTTGTATTGACTTTTTACCACTTCTGGGAAGCAATCCAGTCCAATTTGGGCCTACTGCTGGTGGTGGTCTCTCTTTACTGTCTTAAGGAACTAATATTTAGTGTGTGATGTAGAGGCAAAGGGTGAATTCTATTTACAAGGTACATCCCTGAAAAATACCTATAATTCAGATGTGTACATGAAATTTCCACAATTTTTTGCCCTTTATTAAATTTATTTCCTGCCTCTTCTGATTGTGGTGAGCTCAGTGTATGATGGGAACAGCTGTAATGTACGAGCAGTATTCCTTCACTGGCAATAGATGTGCAAACATGTCTTCTGCCCTTATGTGCTTAGAAGGAGGTACCATTCATTTTCACTGGGAGAGTTGCCTCTAAAGCTGTTGCTCTGTATCCATCACCTCTTCTGCACTCCTGGTTGCAGGGTGGCACTGGGGATGTCACTGGTGGGCTGCAGAGCAATACCCTGACCTCTGTGCCCTGGGCTGAGACCTGTGCCAGCACTAGGGACTGGGAAAGGAGGGCTTGGTTGGAACAGGTGTGGTAAACAGGGCAGGAGCTTGGCTCTGGTTGTGGAAGAAGAAGAGGAGGACCCTAGTGTGGTGGTGGTGGTAGGGTGATAAGGGAAGTCAGCTGGGGAGTGAAGGGTGGGCTTTCTCCAGTTTGCTCCCGTATGTTCATGACTCTTGTTTTGCACTGCACAGAATTGGAGTGGAAGATTTCAGAGTCGGGTGCCATCAAGACAGACCTCGAAGAGAACCCCAGGAAGCAGATCCAGGACCAGCTCATGTCCTCAATCAGGGCGTGTGTCCCAGCCAGGGGGGACAGTGACTCAGAGGATGACTAATTCCTGCGACTGCATCCCGACTGATGCAGTGTACTTGCAGCCAGTGTTCCCACCTCAAGCACTGGAGACACTCCTCAAGGCCTTGCTGAGCCCCAGAAGGGTCACCTTTCAAGATGTTCATTCTAGAAACCTCTAGAAACTAAAAACATTTCTGTTTTTTAAAAATTGCAGCTTAAGATGCTGAAAGACATTTTGTATAGTGAAGCCTGAGTAAATCTTACTCAAGAGTTTTAAAATACAGACATGACTAGAAACGGGTCTCTTGTTATTATTTTCATAGTAAATTGCTGACTTCTTAAAAAAATTTGAAATATGAAGTGGTGTGAAGTGCACTGTTTTTATCAAGCTTAAGTTGTACAAATCAAATCTAAATAGCTGCTCTTAAATAATTGCTTATGGCACTTAGATGGGCCATCTCTTAGCCCACTGTGCTCAGACCTCTGACAGCCTGGACTTCATAGAGAGCTGGGGGAGGGTACCCGTGGTATGGGTGCTTCTGAAGGTGGTATGTGGTGCTCTGCAGAGATGTGCTGGCACCAGAGGGTCAATAAGAGGCTGTAAGCTGGGACCCTGTGCGTCCTGAGAGAGGCCCTGCGGATGGCCAGCCTCTCCTGGGACCTGCTGAGTCCAGAACTCCACTTTGAGTTAGCAGCACTATTTTGCCTTTCACAAGGGCTGAACTTCCTGTACCATCTTGCCTGCTAATTGCAGAATAAAACTCAAGCTGGTGGTGCTCAAGTGTGAAACTGCTGATTTCTTCCACAAGATCAGAAGTCAGGTGTTCTTGCAGTAGTGCCATTGCCAAATGGGAGGGAGGATGATGTTTGAGGAACTGAGATCTTGCTATATTAAAGATTTCTATCTTCTAGCTACAGTAATAGTAACTGAAGCCTTAGAAGAGTATAAACTTAAATACCACCTTGATTATGGATCTGCTGACACTGGGAGCTGCTTGATTATTTTGGTTTGGATTTAATGTCCACCTACACTTTCAGTTGGTCTACACTCAGGATAACAATCTCCAAGAGCTTTTGCTAACGAGGCTGCCCCAATGACATTTTGTTAAATTGCTGGTGGATTCTGTGGGTGGATGGTACAGAATGCAATACTCAATAAGAAGTGATATTTTTAAAACTTTTTTTTCTTAGTTCGTAGTGACTTTCAAGCATGATTCCTGCACTCTGAGACAAATCAGTGTGTAGACCAAACAACAAATAACTGTTCCTTCAGGTGAGCTTGTAAGATCCTGATGGAGAGCTTCCTCTGAGATGTGAATAGTGATTTGAGTCTCACTTGTGTCTTTTCTTGTCTTTTATGTGTTTTTTGGCAGATAGCTAAAATATTAATCTTGTGCAAGTGAGCCAAATGCAGCACAATAGAAGCTGATGAATCCTGAGTAGTATTATATAGCAGCACTCCTCTCATGACTATCCCATTTGGGACTACCCCAAATGCTATCAGACTTGATGCTTTACTGTGCTCACCTACAGCTTCGTACAGTCTAGGAAGAGGACAACTCTTCCTCTGTGTAGAAGCCTACACTGCATATTTTGCTTATCTTTTGCTTGTTCACATTGAATTGGTCTTTGGAGTGACCTCAGATCATGTGGACTGCATTCCTTTTGGAGTAAACTAGAGGAGCTAGAGGTGAATAAAAAGGGGAGGTGGGACTTCAGACTGTTTCCTTCACAGTCTCTTCTTCCAGCTGGGTCTTAAAACTATAGCTGTGTTCCCCTTTTGTGTGTGGTCCAATGGGTTTTGTGAGCTCTTGGACCACCGAGAGGACAGCTCCTGAAGAGGAGCAGGGCTGCCTGTGGGTTGTCCCAGGCCACTCAGCTGCGGTGAGCCAGATACCCTGTGCCTGGGAATGGTACCTGTGGCACCCCCAATTGTAGTTATCTCTTTCCTCTACAAGAAGCAGACCTGGTCTGCCTGGGAGGTTCATCCAGGAGATTAGCTAGGAGAGGGGGAGAGTGCCTGCTCCCTGCCGTCGGGGCTACAGCTGGGGGCTGCCTCACCATTTCATAGGCAGCTGTATTTTGGTAGAGCAATTCAGGAGAAATGGAGACAGTTTGACCTCCATCTTTTATCCTCAACTGCTTAATCTGCTGGCATGTTGGAGGATGCCACTGGAGGATGCCATGCTGAAAGGGGCAGATGTGAGAATCATCACGAACTAGAAGAGTCTGAATATCCTGCCCAGCTGATGACACCCACATGGAGCATCATTTCAGATGGTGTCTACACTCCTCACTCCTTGGCTAGGTGTTAAAATAGCTTTTTGTAACATTATTTTTCCTGCCAATCATATTGCCGTGCTCAAGGCCTTTTGTAGAAATTAGGTCTCTGCAGGAAACAGATAATGAGATCTGTTTAACCTTTTGGCAGAGCAGAAGCTGTATAAACACAGTTAAGGGAATGAGCTTTAGCTTAAAAGGAAGCTGGCTGCTAAATAGCAAATCAAAAGAGTCAATTATTATACATTGCAGAAAGGGGCAATATAATGGGAAAAAATAACTGGAGAGCATGAACTCTCATTTGCCAAGGCTTGGGGCACTGTTGCTAAATGCACTATCAATATTTTTGCAGCCTGTCAACAGTTAGTGTCAGATCAATGCTCACTTTTCATCTGTGTGAGAAGGGTCTTTCTGTCAGCTATCATGGGAGAAATCAGAGGCAGCGATCCTGTAAACAGTGCTGAGGCTTGGATGAGTTGCTGTCCTGCATACTGCTGTGAGAGCATCCCTGACTCATCCCACACTGCAGCCGTGCCAGCAGGTGGTGGGAGAGGGAAAAGTAACCCCAGGCCATAGACAGGGGCAGATGATTTGCCATTAGTGGACAGTCACTCTGGAGTTTTTTGTGTGAAATGTAAGTGCACCACTAGTAATAAAAAGAGTTTTCTTCATGGTGCAAGTCTGAAGTCTGCTGCTTAGCCAGGCCATGTGAGCAGTTGCATCAGGTTCACGGCAGGCTGCCCTGATCTGGATAAGTTACCATTCTGATTTTTTTCCCCCCAAATCTTCTTGTATTCACAATATGGACTCACCAAACCTGGAGGGCAGCGTTTTACAACAATTTCACATGTAGAGGGAGAGCCTGGTGTTGTGCAAGCAGGGCAAAGCCATGGTTAAGCTACCAGTTCTCCAGGTACTGAATCCAGCCACAGTCAGGGACCTGTACATAGGTAGAAGCATCCTCAGGACTGTGGCTGCAGGAGGTGAAATGAAGGAGAGTCCTTTGAATGGCTGCGCTGTCCTGTACCTGTTTTGGCCAGGTCCTACTTTCCCAGGGCTCAGCTCAGCCTCTCCTGCCTCCTCCTTGTGGCTGTCCTATCATCTGCTTTCCCAAATATGCTCAGGTGGATATTTGGTTGGCCTTGTTGCCAGGAATAATTTAAGTTAGGTGAGATGACTCACTATGAGAAAGCTGGGTGTGTGCCTCCAGCTCTGTTGGATCAACACACAGGATGGGCACACAGTGCTAAGCCATAGCTTAGCCTGACACCTGAATACTAGTATTTGTCTTTGCAGAGTTCATGAAGAAAGTCATTCTGATCTACAGCAATTCTCATGAAAGTTAAGGTGCACTTTTTATTCCTGTTTTAAAAACTCAAGTTCAGAATAATTTGTCATTATCCTCTGGAAATCTGGGGAAGTTAATCTACTTCACAGGCAATGAGAAATGAAACTTCTAACAGAAACTTCAGTAACTTAGTTTGGAGTAGCTCTTTTTTTGCGAAGGGGTTAAAACCCCTTGCTGTTATATGAACATTTTGCTGCATATTTATTGGGATTGGATCATGTCTAAAGAAACTTTACTCTCACTGAGATCAAAGGGGAATGCTTCCCCATCATTGCTAAAACTAATATATTCCCTGTTTGGAATTATTTGGAAGGCAGTTGAACTCATTTCTCATCTCAGCCCATTATAAATCACTCCTCATTTCAATCTCATTTAGTTAATTCAGTCATCAAAGGGTTGTAGGAGGCATGAAGTATTTTATTGATGTATTTAGCTCTTCACAGAATTAAAAAGAAGTATTGAACTTCTTAGGTCTATTTGCAGATGGCTCTTGTGATGGAGGAAAAAGCTTCCTTCCCTCCTGTAGAAGCCAGAACCATTAAAATATGAAAACCAAACAGCGAGAGACTCTCTCCAGGCTTCTGTGGGAGACTGATGAACAATATGACTTGTTTTCATATACCATGTTTAAAATTTCATCTCTTGACAGCATGCCAAAGTTTTGAGGACTTCATCATACTAATTTGAATTTACAGAGCTGACTGAAGCAACTGAGGTCTGATAAAAAAAGTCAGGAAAAATATCAAGTAATTCTGAAGTTGTTTTCTATTTAACACTTCAAATGTTATATAAGGAAGGAATTATAAGATCTAAGGCAGAACAGTCCATATAGAAGTTATTAATGGACAATGAGATGTATGTAATTATGCATATTTGTAAGCCTCTACTTCAATATGTCTCCTATAAAAAGGCCTATTGCAGTATTTCATCAAACACAAAGATGCTTCTTGTAAAGGCAAAGGTTACAGCACTTGCTAGTGAGAGCAGATCTTGGGTTTTCAGCTAGCCATTGCCTACCCCCACAGAAACTGACTCATGCTATAACATGTGTCATCCTGATCCCCCTCCCCTCAATATCCATGGGAATACTTTCTTTTACAAGGAAGGTAGCAAAGCCAGCTAATGAACTCCTTCTTCCATGACTGCAGCTTATCCTTCTGTGAATTAGTACAGACCATTTGGGGGTGCTGGGAAACTTCATTAATTATCTGTCCATACAGAGATGATTTCTGTTAAGCTGAAAGTAGGGATGTCCTGGATCCTCCAAGCTGACTGTCACTTCCTGTGGTTTAGTTGTTGCCCTCAGGTGATTAGGAGAGCAATTGTGAGGGCTGCCTCCATGGCAGAGAAGCCCAGAAACAGACAATTGCAGAGATCTGCCACAACATTACAGCATAAACTATAGTCTTTAACAAGAAAGTGCTGGTGGTAAAAGGGTGCAAAGTTTGGTGTGATATAGCAAAACCATGAGAATATTCAAAATGTGGAGTTGGGTCTCCTGTCTGGTAAACATCCCCAAATTTCTCCAGCTGAGGTGCATTCACTCTGATTATGTCTATCCAGAAAATTTAATAGAGCTGAGGAATGGGATGTGAACCAGATCTTGTGGGGTGAACCAAGTCCAGATCAAAGGGCTCATCCTGGAAGTGCTCAGTGAAAATTTTTCTTGTTTTCCTTCTCCCCCTGAGAAAAAAGTGAAGGGGAGAGTCCTTGAGTCAGTGGAAGAGATGAAGGGCAAGACGCAGAGGCAGGATAAAAGGAGCTCAGATGGGAAGCTTCAAAGAGAAGTCTGACCATTGCTAGAGAAGAAGGGTAGAGGTGAAGAAGATAATAAAGAAAAATTTTAGAGCTTGCATTATGACGAATATTTGGTGTTGGGGTAGACTGAGAGAAGCACTGTTCTCAAAAGATAGACTTTGTGTATGTAGCTGAAGACTGTGCACAGAGGAGAGCAGAGTGGATGGCAGCATTAAATCACAGCGGAGAATTTTGGTGCAGACCCATGAAAACTTCATCCCTTACTTCAGCGTATAGGAATAAAAAAGGTAAAGATGCATGCTCTGTTCCACAGAGAAATGCTGGGGGTGAGCAAGTGAGCACCACTAAGAGCAGAAATCAGGCAGGTTTTCAATAAGTAAAATGGATTGGTAAAAAAATAATCACATGCAATTCAAGCCAGGAGAAGATATTGCAGTATTATTTGCCTACTAATAAGCTGTCTTTAGCATGAGCTCAGGAGAAGATATGAATCTTTCAGGTGAGAGGCACTGTTTATATACAGTTTTACAAGACACAGGAGGCACTAGTGACATCGTGTCATCTGGCATATGTTACAGATCCAGCCCAGTGGGTAATACAGGCTTTCTCGCTACATTATGATGCCAAATGGCATTTTCAGTTTAAAAACACTACTATACTGTCATTTTCAAAGTTAGCTGCTGCCCTATGTCTTTGTGTTTTATTATAAAAGAGATATCAGTGTCATTTTAAAAACAGTTGAGCAACACTCTCACCACTGGCTTATTGGTAGCAGTCCCACATTGAATGCAGCTAGAAAAGGGAGAAGGAGAGAGAAAACATCTCTTTGTCCTTTTACTGATGAGTAGCTGACACTTCAGGCTTTAAAACCTCAGGCGTCTCCTGGTGAGAAAATGGTGACCAAGGATTTTGGTGGCACCTCTGCAAAACACACAAATCCCTGTCCTCTTCCTCTCCTGGTGGTAGGATAACCAGTGAGAACATGGACATCCTCCCAGCTAAAATACCAACAGGCTTCCATCACTCTGGGCTTCAGTTAGGGGAAAATCTTTATCATCAAAGCTGTAACTGTCACTCAAATCTGTGTGGAACACATGGGATTTCCCTAAAGAGTTATCCAAGCAACTG
>NW_008238464.1:2223851-2257321 GCF_000691975.1 Corvus brachyrhynchos
GAAATCATGTAACTGTTCCTCAAATCTGTGTGGAACGCGTGGGATTTCACTACAGAGTTATCCAAGCAACTGGACCCTGGGTTGTGCGTCATGCACCTTGTTCTGAAATGCAGATAATGCCCTGGAGATCCATAGAGGTCCCCTCAAAAGGCCCAAGGAGTTTTCCCCAGTGCAAAGGACCCCTTGGAATGGGGCACCTCCATGCAGTGACAGAGGAGTTGCATTGTCCCCGTCGCTGTCGGTGCATTTCACTCCACTACCCTGTCAAAAGGGGAGCATATGCAAACCAGAGTGAGGGAGGATGGGGCCCTGGCTGAGAGCAAGCAGCTGGTGGGTGGGGTGCTCAGGTCCACCAGGATCCAGGGAGTGCTTGGAATCACTGGCTCACCCTCCAGCTTTGCTAGCAGGGAGACAAAAACCTACCTGGAGCAGACCTTCCCACATGAAGGAGATGATTAAGAGTGTGGATGGCAGCATAGTGTGGAAATCCTGAGAATGATGGGGTGCCCGATCTGTCACATACCTCTGCAGAAGGACTCCCAGGCTGCTGTGATATACATTGCTCTATGTTTTAGGGAGGACATGCTCATGGATGAGGTATGGAAATGGGATCAGCTTCTCCTGGTGTAGCTGTGGCAGCTCTTCCTTACATAAACAACACAGCTTCTTTGGGTCTCATATTCCTCACTAGGAGAATTCATGTTCGTGTTTACTGACCATATATTGGTATTTGAAGGGTTTTTTGTAATTTATGCCTGCAGTGAGTTACGAAGCACTGTTGCTAAACTATAGTAATTGTTGGTTTGTCTATTTGTCCATCTATGCCAGATTTTCCTGCGCAGGAGTTCTCTATTGCTGCTGTACTTACTGTGAGTCTGCATGGCTTCCAGCACATGCAGATAGTCTGTGAGTAAGTGCTGCTATTCCACTTGCTAATGAAAAAAAACTTTTGTAGCACTTGGTCAGTCCTGGTTTTCCACTATTCATTGATTTCATTGTGATACAGCTGGCTTTCTCCATTAAATATACTTAATGAAGCTCCTGGCCAGACAAAAAGAAAAAATGTGCTAGCCCAGAAAGCGATTCAGATCTTCTTATTGTTGCTTGAGGACTGGAACAGCTGTTGCTATTTAGGGAGACTGCTCCATTCAAGGGCTTGAACTCTGCTGGAGGCATCCTGGAGTTTTCATGAGAGGCAAGGGTGAACAAGTTCTGCAGTATCATCTCTCACAAAGATGCTGGGCACTAAGTAAATGCAGTTGTGCACAAGATGGCAATGTTCTCCACGAAAAGGACCTTTCATTCCTTCCTTGTTACAATCTGCCTGTGTGCTTTGAGACAGAATCTGGCTTCAGTAAAGTATCAATGGTAGCACTTGAGGTGTTCAGTTCTGCTCTGTGAATACATAGAGATATGCACACCATTTGTATGTTCAAATGTGTCTCACTGCAGGCACATGTAAACCTGTCCCACAGGTTTCTAACAGATCTAGTGAATGCACCAGACAGCAGCTTGTTTTTTCCTGCGTTCTGACCTGACTATCAGTGCACTTAAGCCTAGTGTCTAGATGATTAACTTTGTAAGACTGCTCTTTGGGAAGAATAAATCTGCACCATGTTGGTCACAATAGCTGACTGTAAACACTTCTAATTCACCCATCACCACAGACCCAGATGTCTTGTCCACAAAAACATCACATCTACATCAGTCTCCAGAAAGAACCCGGATCCAAATCCAGATGACTGAGGTGTGAGCTTAACCTGTCTGTAGCAGGTCCATCCCTATGTATGAGACGTGTGAAAGTCTTCACAGGACTGCAAGTTCCCTGTCGCTGTTCCTGTCTGAGGTAAGATAATTTCCATGCCTTTCTCCAATATCATCTGCACTCCTCTGGAGAAAATCCTGCATAAATAGATTACTTTCACTGAGCGAGCTCCATACATTAGGACTCACATGATTTACAGAGTAGAGAGCACCATGGACCAGGAGTGGACACCTCTAGACAGAGAGAAAACCATCTTGAGTTAAGAATCTGAGGGCTAGTATCTATCAGTGATGTTCAGAAAGACCCAGAAACTTAAAAACAAAACAAAACAAAAAGTTGTATTGAGTACTGGTTTGATTAGAAAGAATATTCACAAGTAGCAATCCAGATTGATCAGGCAAATAGGTGAGAGTCCCTTCATAGATCTTTGATTTTCTGATCAGACTCAGAAGAGTCCCTGGCTTGGCATTGCAGGTACCAGTCTAGGTGGGTGGCTGCCACCCCGGTGGAGAGACATCTTGGCAGGAGGCATGAGAATCTCTTCGCAGTTCCTGTGGACATCCGCCCCTTCAGGAGGCACTGCTGTGCAGCAGCAGCACTGACTCAGTCTCCCCGTAGCTGAGCCACCTGCGGGGATGTCGCCACACGGCAGCCACCACTGCATATCCCACTGCAGCTCTGCTCCCTGGGGAAGCTGTACAGAGGCACTGGAGAGGACATTTCAGGAGAGGAGAAGAATCTTCCATTTCCTCCAGCAAAAACTAATTTCTAGACTTGGTGAGGGGACATCAAGGTGCAGTCCCGTGTGCTGCTCAGTAACTGAGGGTTAAGCGCCCTCCACCTGCATGAACAGCGGTGCATAATCACTTGAGGAGCTTTTCAGCGTCTATCACTCATGGGTAGACCAGGAGGGATTTGAGCCCTAATGTGATACTTCTTATAAGGCTTTTGTCCCAACTCTCTGCTACAAGTGGTGATTCAGCTTCTCTTCATGGGGTCACTTTCCTCTGTTCTTTCTGAAGACACATTTTTTCATAACAGCATTGCTTTGAAACTTTGTTTACAGAGGAAGTCAAACCCCATTTTTTATTGCTAAAGACCATCAAGTATGATGACGGGGGGAGAAATAGAACCCGGACATTTTACAAATCAGAGCTGGATTCTGGTTGAGCGCACTAAGAAATGGCCAAAGAGAACCCAACCAGAACTGCTGGAGCACACAGCATGCCATTAATAATGACAGTGACAGGGTAGACCTCATACCTTGCAGTCACAGGAGGATATGTGGTCTCCCAAGTCTTAGGGTCTAATGCTGTGCTTCGCAGAGCTGTAGTGTTATTCTGTGAGATTTCAGGATTCTGTGTCTTGGTTGTTTGTTGATTGCTTGGAATGTGGGTAGCCTCTCAGAATAAAAAAATATTTTACCAAGGAGTAACTGAAGTTCCTTGAGATGGATTGGCCACTTCTCCTTCAGAGCCCTGCCCAGCTGAGATTCTGCAGTTTAGGTTTCTAAGCTTGGTTTTCTAATCTGCAGTAGGCACAATCCACAATTTATGCTGTTCAGCAGAAGGGCTCTCCAAGGGCATATGCATGGTATGGGTGTGCACAGTGGGTCAGGAAATTCTAGTTTTGGATGTGTGCAGTGCCCATACAAGCCTATGGCCTGTGGCCATGGGCAGAGCACCCCATATACCTCTATTCCTGTATGTGATTGACATTCAGTTATTAGAACCTCCATAGAGCTTTTCAAACCTTAAATAACCCAGCCTCATAATCACTCTGGGAGGTAATTAAGCTGCCTGGTTATCAACAGTAGAACTGAAATGTGGAGTTGGGATCTAAATTTTGGATGAGATATCCTTTTTTTTTGCAGGTCAGGTCAGAAAACATTAATGCAAGTGGTGTGGAACAGGATTTCTGCTTCTATTATGTCTCAACATCAATACTTGAGTTAGATGTTTAGGAAGCTCCAATATCCCAGCCCCATTCTCAGAACATCTTCCCATAAGGCAGAATCCCAATGTATCTTGTTAGAAAAATGAACAGAACAGGATGTTTTATAAAATCTGAACTGTACCAAGATCATGGTAATTTACAGAACACCACAGGCATGTTTCTGTTTCTCAATGCACTGTTAGTGTCTCTCTTTGTATCAGGTTTTAGCATAATCTGTGATGGACTGAACTCTTTTTTTTGCCATGGCAACCTCACTATGGTGATTTCAGGGTTAGGGAGCTTTATATTTATCTTGACCAGCATGAAGAAGTCTGACCCTCATTAACTGAGGAAGGTGGATGGATAGCATGTGGAACACACTGCACACGAGACGGCGCTTCCCTTCCCAGGGCAACTGGGTCATTTGTATTATCTACATGAGCTGTGATTTTCCTTTTGGAAATACTGAGTTGCTAACTGTTCTCTCTGTCCCAAGGGAAGAAAATCCAGACAGACGGCTTCAGAGAAACCTTGCATCTTTAAGGGAAGATATCCTCCTGGAACAATAATTAATGCTGGTGGGACTTTTTTTTTTTTTTGAGAAGCTTGGAAAGAATTCAGTATCACCAGAGGGCATTAACACAGAGCCTTGCAGAGGACAGAAAAAGATAAAGAGGGGAAAAAATAGCTAGCACAAAGCAGTGATCCTATTAAAATGACATTGAAGAATTCTATTAGTGCTCTTTGCCCCCTCGCCTGCTGCCTTCGAAGATTCAAGGCGAAACACAAGTGCTTGTCAGTCAGACAAAGCCTACTAATAGTCTCTGCTAAAAGGTGACATTCACAAACTGCAGAGGGACACATGGGGCTCCAGGCTCTGGGCTGACCACATCAGGAGGCTGCTGGCAGAAACCCATATCTGGCTGTGGGTGCCAGCAGCCAAGGCTGGAGGGGAGGGGATGGTGGGGCAGGCATGGGTTTGGGCTGCTCACCACCCCGAGGCTCAGCAGCTCTGCCTGTGTCAGTGGGGCTGAGCAGCACCACTGATACTGTGCCAGTATTGTCTCCACAGGAAAGGAGACTGTTGGTATGCTTTGTATGAGGGCCCTGGAGCACTGGGCGAGTGGGTTGAACTTTGTCCTCACTTTACTGTAGCTGAAATACCTTCCTGTACTGCTATCCTCTGGTAAAACCTCATCCCTATTGAAATAACACTGTTTTGAGCTTTGGATGTGTTGACTCTTACTGTTAGAAGCACACAACTATAAGGGAAGAAAAGCTGGATCCTAAGCTAGTCTTTTCAAACAGAAGTAACAACTACCTTGGATGTGCTGCCTAGTTTGATGCTGTGTGCTATATCCCAGGGTTCTCCAAAACAGTGATGACTTTGGGAACCATCAAAACTGAGACTAAGGGTCGTTCTCTACCAAGGATCACTGGGAAAATGCAAGACCTCATTCCCCACTAGCAGCTAAACCTCCTTATTTTAACTTCCTGAACTTGTTCTGCCGGTACATTTCAGCAAATGTTTGTGCAAGAGTATCTAGTGCACCATGCACAGGATTAAGAATGTTTTCTTTTCCTAGACACATTCAAAGTAAGTTTTGATTTCTATTAATTTTTCTCTCTCCCAGCTTTTTTAGTAAGAAAGTCTGCTTGGATCAGGATCAAAGGGATAGATTATCGCTCTTTGTGGAAAAGTAGATTCTCTGGAAATTACTAAATGTAGCACAGAAAACTCATACACCATTTTGTCTGTTTTACTCAGCAGAGATAATGTCTCAGCTGGAGTACTTTGTGTAGCACTGGGCACTGCATCCCAGAGAGATACAGCCTAGCTGGAGTGAATCCAGAAGGGAGCTGCAGGAAGGATCAGAGGGCTGGAAATCATGACCTACCAGAAAGAATTACTCCATTTGGGTTGCTTTTCTTAAAGGAAAGAAGATTAAGGATGGGGGAAGGGAGAATGATAATATTCCTCAAATATGCAAAAGACTGCTGCTGAGAGAAGAGGAAAAATTTCTTCTCCCTTGTGAAAAGCAAAAGAAATAATGGGTTCATATTGCAGCAAGAATAACTTAAGTTAGGCATTATGTAAAAGCTTTCTAACAGGATGGAAAATGAAGCACTGGACAGGATCATCTGGGGAGACATGCCACATGCCATAGATCCCACTGGGAGTCTTTAAAACCAAATTAAGCAACTGTTCCTCTTGGACAAAGGAAAGGAACAGATGACTTCGGGAGTTAAAGGCATTATTATTAATATGACATTTTATATGAAAGTAATTCACCTGGAAATTCAGCCACTGGTAAAGTGGCAAGTTTAAGAAGAAAATAATAAAGTTTTTATTCACACTTTTCTATGTCTTATAAACTTTAAAAATCATCCTTTCAAGATTTACTAGGCATATCATATTAAAACATTAAAAGATAACAGAAAAACAACAGAACCTAAAGGGGAGAGTTTGTACGTTTCAGTACTGGACTGCACTTGGCATCTCCAAGCCACTGACGTACCCGGGGACACTTGGCACAGTGTCTCTCTCCAGATAGCTCACCTCTTTCCAGATCATCCAAGTGAGGAAGGCAGATTTCCTGCCTTCTTCAGGGAGCCTGGCACTGCCAAAGGTGTTCGGAGAGTATCATCGGGGCAATCCAGAAAGGAGAGCTACACCTGCTCTAAATGGTGGCTAAGCACTGCGCTGGAATGTCAGAGGATGGAAATGGAAAGAGACGATAAGAAGATTGCCAAGTTGGCCCCTGCAGCTGAAAACACCCTGGCAAAAGTCCTCTCCTGCTTCTCTGCTGCAACCTCTCAATCACTCTTGGTACAGCCTTTGTAATGCTCTGCCAAATAGGATTATGCTCCAGCAGAGGGAGAATTTACACATTCCATAGCACTTGATGACAGAGCAATTGATAAGGGCACGACACTGTATTAACTGGAAAAAAAATCCATATCTATTAGGGGCTGGCTGGGTGAGAAAAGGAGAGTTACATCCCCCTGTTTGGTTGGTTCAAGCCCAAGCAACCCTTGTCTTCGTGCAGGGAGAGTCTTCTCACAAGCCTTGTGCTTGTTAGAATTTAATTGCTTGCTGGTTGTGCTGCTGGCGAACTGGTGCAAATAGAGATGATCCCTCATTAATGCAGAAGCTTACATGAGGCCAGCTCCAAGGAATAATTACAGTCGTGTCTAAACACTGTCTGGTCCAAGTTTCCTTAAACCAGAACGACGTTTTATTAACATATCTGAACAGAAAGAAAAATCAGCAACAAATCTTTCTGGTAACTGTTTCTTCATCCTCCAGATACTTTTAAAAGTAGGTCTTGTGAGTTTGTCTTAGAGGGTATTTGTGTCCTGGAACTGCATAGAAATGCATTTGGAAACACATCACCAGGCAGGAGGTCAAGGGGCCAACGGCCACTATTAATTGCCTTGCAGCCAGGCAGGAGCAGAAACGCTGCCCTTCGGCCTTGCTCGGATGAGGAGAGTGTAGCACAGCTGTAAACAGCTGTAAAGAGTCGTCAGCGAAGGAGAAAGCTACACCTACCTTTTGCTTTTTTAGTCTTATGTGGAGAAAAAATATAAAAAGCAAATGAAAAACTCCCCTTGCAGGAAGATGTGCGTGGATTTCTTCTCCTCCTCTTCTGAAGCTGAACACATCAGTCTTCTTTCGCATGCGACGCGAGCTGCATGCTGAGACACCTTGTGATTATAAACTCTCCTCAGCAAAATTACTGAGGGTCAAAGAATCTGAGGACTCGTGGGATGATGTGATTGGCAGGACAATTAGGTCTGGACTGTGTTCTTTCATTTCTACTGGAAACTTGGTGTAATTACAGCTTCTGCCTCTGGCCTGTGTGCTGCCGGAGGTTGGATGAGGTGATCAGAATACTCCCTCTGGCCGTAAAATCTATTAACCTTGCTTTGCACCACACATGGCTCAGGCATACAGAAATTCAATACCTGTCCACCATCTGAAAGCTCTCTTGTCAACGAGGGAGAAATAGAAGTACTGAGGTGAGCAGGGTTTCTTTCCAGTTTTTTCCATTGAAATTGCTGGAAAGAAGCTCCCAGGTGAGGGAAGCAGGGCTGTGTTTTGGAGGCTCTTATGACAGGACTTGGGAGGAGTGGGCCCCTCAGCTGGGGTGCACTGCAGAGCTGCTTGGCAAGTGATGGACAACTGAGGGAGACAAGGGCCATAGGGATCCCCATGCTCACTGAAGGTGCTGTTCCCTTATTTAAAGGGGATGGAAGAGGGAAATCTGTTTTTTTGGTAGCAAGGGGGCTTGCTACCCTTTCTTACAAAAGGAAAGCTCTTGAGTACAGGAAAATAGGCTGCCCCAGAAACAGGCCAGAAAATCACCATACTCCAGAGACTGTAATCTTTATTTTTGCACATATAGGGCAGAAGGATTTTTTTGAGTGAGGATCCTACTTATTTACCAGCTTTCTTCGGGGGTATTTTTTGGAGAAAGGGGCTAGTGAGGCTTTCTAGTTAATTTGGTAATCTGCCTTAATGAGTGGGAGATTCATCTGCCTTAAGTTTGGTATCTAAAGGTAAAAGCTTTCAAGCCTGAGCCAGCCAGACTTTTACTCCCTTTGTAGGAAAAACAGAAGAAGAGATGGCAAAGACAGATCAGACTACTGAGCCTCTGGAGATGCCCATTTCCCTGCATCAGCTACACAGGGAGCCATGGGTGACCACTTCAGGCTGCAACACCTAACTTGCAGGATTCCAAGGTTAGGTAAGATACACAGTAGCCATCGGAGTAAAACTGCCATGCTTTTCACAGATGATATTAATGTCATTAGAGAAAAAAGTACCACCGAGCAATCAATCCTTAGCTTAACTAGCTCCAAGCTATGAAGTCAGACAGTTCCAGCTGGAGGCCAAATCCAGCCTGTGGGCTGACTCCATCTGTCTTATTTGTGCCTCTGCCGTGACTGTGTGGTGGGATGGGCGGTGATGGGGAGCAGCTGTTTGCACCCTGGGGGAAGTCCAGCAGTTCCTCATGTTTCTACCGTACTTAAATGCAGCCAAACCCTCAGTTCAGGGAGGTGCTGTGTCCACATGGCTCACAAGGGGAGTCTCCAAATGGGCATCTGGGCTCCAGGAAGACAAAACAAAGCTTGGACCACCCTGTGAATTAAGTCATTCTTCTTGGCCAGAAAGAGACTTAGGAAAGTAAACATCTTGAAGCTTATATTGCACAGCCTTTCTTTCAAAAGTCCAAATTAAGTGCTTGGATGTGCAGCCTGTGCTGAGAGGTAGCATTTGTGTTGTTGGGGTTCTTGCAATTTCCTTTGGAGGGATTTTCACAAAGAAAACAAGAGTTTGTGTTTTCTGACATTTGCTTTAACTAAAAGACATTATGAGGACTTTTACAGAATGCCAATTAGACTCACAGGTTAGTGAGTGAGAGCTATGCACTTTGTGTTGGCTGAGGTCACTGCACAGCAGGAAAAAGAATCAGAGCTATTCACAAACAGCCTATCCCAGAGCTGCAAATCTGATTTCTCCACTTTAGCTAGATGAGGGTTGCTAGCAGAAGTAGCATCTCTCCTTACATCCACTGATTCAGTTAGAAAAGAGTAGACTATTAGCTGGGCTGTGATCAAGGTCTGAAATAGAACCTGGCAACCAGAAGGGCTTCTGCTCCCAGGGGCTCATCTGGGCTCTTTTTTTTTTTTTTTCCTTTTTTTCTTCACAGCTACAGCAGCCAGTCTAGGAAGAAATATTACCTCACTATAAATGATGACTTACATCTATCTCTGACAATCACAGCTATAGCAATATTGCTCTTAATTCCTATCACTATTCAACAATTGTAAGGCTTAGAACCCTCTAAAATACTTTTTGTGCCTTTGTGTTTGTCAACAGCTTTATGTGCTTATGTTTGACAGGTGATGCCTGTTAATGCCAGGGCCACTGGTGCCATGAGACAGGTTGTGCTCTTGGGTCACCAGAGAAAGCCTGTTTACCCTGTGCTGGGCTCAGGGAGAGCTGGGTGCTCCAACAGGTCCAAGTATGGCTCATAGGTGAAATTTTATCAAAGTAAAGCAATCCTGTACCTCAGAGACTCCTTTCCCTAATATTCCTCTGCCTTGAGAAAGCTATAGAGCAAAACAAACCCTTTCCTCCATAGGTACCACACAAGAAGCACACCTGCCTGGCAGTGGATGGACACTCACATAACAAAGCAAGAGGACAAGAGGGATTCCCTGAGGCAAATCCAGAACTTGCTGAGAGACAGACACCACCACTCTGAGCTATAGGAGGACAGACCATCTCCTATGACTGTTTTCTGAGTGGGCCACTGAAAACAAGAATGAGGAAGAGCACATTGTAATGTTATAGCACATCTTCTCAGTGGTGTGGAGCACAAAAAAACTACTTTTCATATGGCAGTAATATGCAGTGTTTAACAAAAATATATAAAGTAAAGAAGGTCAAGGTAAATTGGAGTGATTTACTCTCAATTTTTACTCATGTTACCTCTAATTCAGCAGACAGGTTTTCTTGCACTCTCTCTCTGGTATGAAACTATCTAATAGTGATAGAGCTGTACAGAACAGAATTTAGCCACCTACACAGCTTTAATCAAACATCTTTCACTACTTGAAAGGGGAATTTATCCAAGTAACAGCTTTTAAATTGACCATGCTTGTGTTTCTGCGATAAGCCCTCCATCATTTCTTGGTATTTTTCCCCATCTGTCACATTAACCTTCCTCTGATTTCTCTCTTACATGTCAGTTCACCAGGGTCAGAGGCAGCCACAACATGGCCAGGAGGGCCCTGAGGTAGTGCAGCTCTTTCTTCATTACCTGATTTGGCACACATTTGTGTGGCAGCTGAGACTGATGCCCCTGAAACTCCCCCAGTTAGTTTGTCCCTTGAACAGAAGAACAGTGAAAAATGTCACTCTTTTTGATGGATATAGTTCTCTCATAGATGATCTAAGTCCCAATCCTGTAATTCCTCGCTAGTGTGTATCATCACTCTCTTTAACATTTCTATTGCTCTGCACCATAACCATGTAGGCAATGTCCGTGCTGCAAACAAAAAAGGATTAGGTACCGATGCCTGGTCCTAAAGCCAAGTGGCATATTGGGTACAGCTCCTGTATGAAGATATAGCTCCCATGCTGAAAGCCTCCTTACTTCAGCTTACAGAAGCTGAAGTAGAGAGTAGCTGCTGTCTTTTCTAAATTTTAGTCTGTGTAGTCTTTAGCTCAAGCAAATTGTTAGAAAAAGTAGTTGCTCTACTGAGGTTGATATGAAACATAGTGTATAGGTGTAGCATATAGAATGAAACTTCCCATCGAACTCATTATTGAAAGAACAGATTTTAATGCTAGGAAGGGTTCATCAATTAATGGTAGTGTTGTCTCAAAACAGTATTTGGAAAGTACATACAGGCACATGCATGTGCATGCACACACCACCTTGTTCATGACCTGCTCCTCTTTCTTAAGTTCTCTGGTCACTACATGTAAAGTGGAATCCTTACTTCTTTAAATAACTCATTTCTTCCTCTTTCAATGAACTTACTCATGCTCTTTGAACTTCAAGGTAGAAAGATCAAAAGCAGTCACTGTGTCTCTTAGGAGTTCTTGACCTACTTTGTACTGATCAGTTCTCATCTCCTACAGAAATGTGGAAACTGTGTCAGAAGGATTTACACAATAAGCTGTTGAGAATGTTTCTTCTTTTAACTTTATGCATTTCAAGGAAGGGAACCTGAATGCAATATGCACAATCTTTAGATACAAATGTAGGAAAAATGTCCATGCCAACAGATAATGTAAAAGATCTTCTGTGGGCTCAAGAGGTGACTTGAATGAGTTGTCTAGTGTAATTCAAAAAAGAGTCCCTGAATTCTTTCATGTTGGCAGTAAAATCAGAACTATCACAGAGTGATTTTGTTGACAGAAAAAGGGGAAATTTGAAAACTGGGGGAAGGAGGTAAAGTGTTTTCCCACTTGAAGATAAAATTCTACTAATCAGTTACTGATCAGTGGCATGAGATAAAAGCTCATAATAAAAAATAATGATCCATTATGAACAGAGGACTTCATATTTTAAAAATGTTGCTAAATAATCAAAGATCTGTTTAGGTACTGGTTTGGCCACCCACCCCTCAACCTGTCAAATGCCCATTAATTAAATTGGCAGTCCAGGACACTGCTATGCAGAGATCAGGACAAAACAGGTTTCATTGTGAGATAGCCTTTGAATTCTCCCCAAAACAAAGAAGGAAAACTAGTTACCTTCACAGCCTTTTTATGTCCCGTCTCCTCATCCTCTGCCTGGGACTTCCTTAGAAATAGGGATTTCTTCCCCTGGCAGGCTCTGAGGACCATATTTAGGAACGCAACACAATAGGAAATGACAGTCTTACAAAACTTTGGAATGGTGAATATACAACCTGCTGAAGAAGTGGCATCCTGCAAGAATCAGAAAGAGTTTTGGTTAATGTCCTCAGGGGCTTTGTTTAGTGTCATTAGGGGTCAGCCTCATGATTGCCACTGTGCTCTCAGACACAAGTTGGTCACATCTGTCAGTGCTGGGCATCCCTGTAAAGCCCACACGGTTCTGTGCTAAAACATACAACAAACAACACATAGTCCATTTGTTGCTTGGAAATGCCCTTGTTTCTGGCAGCAAACACTTCTCTACATGGATAGCAGTATAAGTGTTCTGATACTTCCATTAAAACACCACCAGCTTTTTTGAATACAAAGGATTTAGCTTTCAACATGTCCATTAAAAGGTTTGGTATCTTTTTGTGCCAATACCTCTGTGACCACGTGTGTGTTGTATTCATATATGAACGTGCACATGTGCTTTTTCACAAACCTTTACTGTGGAAATGGAACACCCGTATCTCTGTGATCAGCACTTTGTGGGGACAAAAGCAAGGCAAGCCTGCATCATTATTGTAATGCCTCCAGTTCAAGGGCAGAGATTTTCTCAAACTGTATGGGAGAAAGTCTGCCTCTAAGAGAAAAACTGATTTAAAGGATGTTGGATCCTTCAGTGACAATTGACTTAAAGCTACGGTGGCATCAGCATTGTCAGACAAATGAGCGGCACCAAATGCTCTCCTCAGCCCTTCTGATCCCAGAGCTGCTACTGAGGCTTGGTTTGGATCTTGCTCCTTTCTGCAATGTTTTTCTCCAATGTGGACATGAAATGAAGGGATGGGAGGGTCTATGCCATGCTTACCGAGTTGTTTGCCATGAGCTCCTTCAGACTGGTGGAGTTGCACCCCATGCTAGGAATGGAGGTGTGTGACCCAGGCTGATCGTCCTCCCAGCCAGCATGATGCCCTCTCCTGCCCTTCAGACAGTCTGCTCTTCCGTCTCCTGGAAAGACCACGAGCTGCTTCTCTGGAAGAAAAAAGGATGTGATAGGCAATTTCCATTTAAACCTGGTTTGTGGGTATGATTCTTGTCACCATGATGTTCTAAATACAGACAGACATATTCCCATGCATGCAGATGAATACATCACACCTCTGTGTTCTGAGCACAGCTATTAAAATAAGGGGAGTCTGATAGATACTCACCACCATATATTAAAGCTACAGCCTGCTAGAGCCATCTCCTCTCCATTTTGTGCATGTACCAGCAGTAACCAGGTAACAGTAAACTGATTAACATTCCAGGGAGATTATCCGCAGTGATGTGCTCCATTAAATGGGCGGACGGTGGCTTACATTTCATAATCCATGGTGACATACTGGAAATGAAAGTGACAAAAATTATAGATAGCTCTTTGGCTGAAGATGTGAAAGAAAAGGCATGGAGAAGAGAGGCCCAGGGGCTTGCTTTTGCAAAATGCCAAGCCAGGCTGTGACATACCGGCTCATGGATCAGGTGCAAAGGGTTGTACTAGGGGTTACATCAGGCTGGTGACCAGTCAAATGGGTTCCATCTTAGGCCCAGTTCTCTTCGACATCTTCATAAATTACTTGGATGCAGAATTCAAAGAGTTACTAAGCAAGTATGCCTATGATAGTAAGTTGGGAGGAGCCATCCACTCCCTCCAGGGCAGAGACAATATGCAGAGAGACCTCGACAAATTAGAGGGCTGGGCAATCACCAACCACATGAAATTTAACAATGACAGGTGCAAGATCCTGCAACCCTGGATTTACAGCCAGACTGAGAGACATGAGGATGGAGAGCAGCCCCATGGAAAGGTCATTGGGGGTCCTGGTCAATGGCCAGTTGAACATGAGTCAGCAGTGCCATGGTAGCCAGGAGGGCCAAGCGTGTCCTAGGGGGCATCAGGCACAGCATTGCCAGCCAGGCAAGGGAGGGGATTGTCCCACTCTGCTCTGCACTGGGGCAGCCTCACCTCGAGTGCTGGGGGCAGCTTTGGGTGCCAGAACACAAGAAGGATATAAGGCTATTAGAGAGTGTCCAAAGGAGGGCTATGGAAATGGTGAAGGGCCTTGAGGGGGAAGCCACATGAGGAGTGACTGAGGTCAGTTTGTTTGCTCAGCCTGGAGAAGAGGAGACTGAGGGGAGACCTCATTAACATCCTCAGTGGTGGAAGGGGGAAGAGGAAGTATAGACACTGATCTCTTCTCTGTGGTGACCAGTGACAGGACTCAAAGGAATGGCCCTGAAGTTGTGTCCAAGGAGATTCAGGCTGACTATTAGAAAAAGGTTTTTCACCCAGAGTGTGGTCAGGCACTGGAACAGGCTCCCCAGGGAAGTGGTCACAGCACCAAGCATGACAGAGTTAAAAAACCTTTGGACAATGCTCTCAGGCACACAATGTGACTCTTGGGGATGGTGCTGTGCAATACCAGGAGTTGGACATTGATGATGCTTGTGGGTCCCTTCCAACTCAGGATGTTCTGTGATTCTGTGAGTGCTCCCATTTCCACTTGAGGGCTGTGAAAGGAGGGCACCGAGCTGCTCAGAGGAGGGCAGGATGGAGCTCCCATTTGGAAAGGAAATGTTTATTTCTTGAGAAATATCATCTTCTGTGACTCAACATTAAATCAAGTGCAAACTTTGAATTTGCTATTTTTCTGGTTTTTATGAAGGCACAGCTACGAATGTGTGTATGTAGGTGTTTATTTGAGGATTTAACTCAACGCAGGCTTAGTTTGAAAAATAAGCCATTACTGACCCCAAAGATCACAAAGGCAAGCAATGAAGACTGAAATTGATGGAACAAACAGAAATTGTGAAAAGAATCTCAGATGCCTGAAATTTGTATTAGACTGCATTTTTTTAAGCCATAGGACACTCGAATACAGATAAATACTCAAACTGGGTCAGCTCACAAGCATTCAACAATTCCGTATCTCTTCTTGATGACTGCTCCTTGTGTCACAGATGCTAACGCTCCACAGTTAAATAAATAAATAGGGCCATCATTTGTGTCTCCATGTTTCTAAAGTCATAAGTGGGCACTCTGGGACCTTAGGGGTTTCTGGAAGAGCCATGGTTGAATCCAGGGACACCTGTAAAATAGTTTTATTCAAAATTAGCATCCTAAAAAGAGACTTAAATCAGCCACATGTCAAGACAGCCTTTAAAATCAGAAACATAAAAATAAATCCCTACAGACTTGCCTTAAAAGATAGCTCTGAACTCAACAGCTCTGAAGTCGAATAAGTGCAGTATAAACATCTTTTGAGCAAAACATACTGGTGAAAAGAATGTTTATTGTGTTACAAAAATCAATGCAATCTGCAGGGACCGAATCAAATAGCTGTACAGTCTACCCTGTGATTCATTTTGCTTTCATGAGTAAGGGATGCTAGGATGAAATGGAATATGCATGTAGCTGGAATGGTTGGAATATACACGATGAGAAAATATAATCACTTTTTTCCGGCTTGGAATCTGACATATGCTTTACATTGCTTTCATTAATATATCAAGATGTTCTTGTCACATGATGAAAACCACTAATTCATGGAAATGCAGATTAGATGCCACAACCCCTAAACTAGCAGAGAACCTTTCACTTAGGTATAATTATGAAATACTACCATCACCCAGTCTACTGCTGGCATGCAGGATTTGCTATCATCATTCACACATATATTTTTGTGTGAGTTAGACTTGCAGCTCATATTTTCAAAGCATTTGTGTCAGTCTCTGAGCTCCTTTGCTTTAAAGTAAATATATAACTGCATGAAAAAGATTGGCAGTGTCACCAGCAGCATGTCTTTATTCTAAAGTGGAGATGAGTCAAGCAAAAATTAAATTATAATCAAGTAATGCCCATTCTACACGCAACTATCAGCCCCTTACTTGCCAGGACTGAGGTAGATACCTACTTTTTTCAGTGTTTTGAATGTTAATTTTTTGAGTTTGTCATACGGGAAATGAGTTAACTGAGTATTGTAAGTCCAGTCTTTGCCCCACGAGGCATATGTCTGTAGGAGAAAGCAAGCAAGTCCTGAGAGGGCTCTGAGCATCCTTGGAGCTGCATGAGTTCAGTGCTTAGTTCAATGCACCCTGAGACACAGCAAGCTGAAGGGTTCATACTTGGTGCCAGGCTGACTATGGCCACTTTTGTTTTGATTCACACCACTGCACATCTTTCTGCTCTAGGGCACACACAAAGCAAGGCTGCTCCTGCCTACAAAGTGTTGTGGGCATATTCTAGTCACTGTTTCCCAGCTCTTAAACAAATAAAGTACACATGCATGGAGGAGATGGGAGGGTTGTGGTCATGGCACTGGACTGAATCTGCATTTTTCTGTGCAGCCTTGGTATTTCATAGTATTTCCTTTTACTCCTGTCTTAATTCCCCTTCTGACTAGCTGGAATAAAGATGCTGGCTTTTATACTGTACAAGGTTGGCTTTCTGTCTGGTCATGACAGGTTTGCATAGTAGGGTGTTGAGGGACCATACAAGTACCAAGCCAGAGGGAGAGGGAGCAAACCAGAAAGGTTGAAATGTTAAACGATGTATTGCAATAACAGAGGTGTTTGGTTGGGGTTTTTTTGGTTTGTTGGGTATTTTTTTTAGCCTGGAGAATTTATAAAAGGACAGCAAAGCAATGGCAATCTGCTTGTCACATCACAGCCCATCGCAGCCCTCCCTCTCTCCTGCGCTGTCACTGTGCACCCACTGAATGAATAGGCAAACCCAACTTCATTTCAGCTTCGGACAAGGATTGTCAGTCACTTCTGACAACAAGCATTTGGTGCCCGTTTTTAGCAAGATTTTAACAGATCAATCTTTATCTGGTGGTTCAAAGAAGCAGTTCCATCTGCGTGCAGCTTCGTACTTGCAAATGCTGTGCTTGATCTCTAAACGTATCATTGTTCTGAGTCACCGGCTGCTTCTGTTTTAATGTAGGTGATCTGATTCACCAAAGTAAGTTAATAATATAAATGGGGAAAATTAAGTTCCTATTTCTATGAAAGCATAAATGTTATCTGAGATGGTGACATTTACGATTCACTGAAAAATATGATTTGTTTTATATGCAGTTGTTGAGCTGCCAAGGAGGGTTTTTTTTTATTTCTAGCAATTTAAGATTCTCTGTAAAGTAGATGATTTAAGACAGGCAGAAGATGCCTTTTCCTCACTGATCCATTATGCCTGCCTTTTCACTTACTCTTGCTCTACAGCAGGCAAAGAAGCAGCACTGGTTAGAAATCACTGGATAAATGTACACAGCCCATTTTTCTTTGTAATATGAGGGAGGGAGAAGAAAACCTTATAAAACACAGAGCCATTAAAAAAAAAAAAAAGGAGCAGACAATTCTATCATGATGGATAACACTTACACAATTAAATAAAAGTACACTTGCGATACCAAAGAGCAGAGCACATTTCATTTTTATCTGCAGTGTCACTCTCCTAATGGTTTCTGTCACAAAACCTAACCAAAACAAATCTTTGAAGCAGACAAAGTCTCAGATTTCAGGGATGCAGAGTTCTGCCAGGTGGATCAGAAAAGTAGGTCAGTGGGTCATTAATGCAAACCTGACAGGAAATAAACCCTGACCTGCTGAAAAGGACAAGGTTTAGCACAGTCGTACATTCAATACACTCCATGCATATCATTTTCTCTAAACAGGCATTGTAGGTCAAGCACTGCAAGCCAAAATGCAGATCTGAGGACATCTCAGAGACTGATATACCTTCATCCTCTCACATTGTGTGGAGTTCACAAATCACATTACATAGATGTGGAGTTTTCACACTCAAAGAGCAACATATATTACAATTTCTGTGTGCCTGAGTCTACTGCAAATAATTTTCAGAAACTCTTATAGTCTTATTTCTATTACTGACCAAGTCACTTACCGCTTAAAATGTTTTTCATTTTTCTACGTCCTTCTAAAAGCCTGGAATATTTTTGACATTTCATTTTCCAAGAAGGCATGATAGATGCAAGGTTGGGAATTTCCACTTGCAGCCTTGCACTGTTAGCTGCTTTGTGGCTTCCCCCTTATACATGGTGAGGAACATGTGGTGGGGAGTGAAAACAAGTCCTGGTCCCTTGGGCATGTGGCAAGGATGCCATCCTGAGCTCCTCAGTGCCCTGCAGGTAAACCTTCTGTATCCCTGCATCCCTGTCTGCTGCTTGTTAGTCCCTTTTGCCTCCCCTAGCCACCCCAAAGGAGACCTGCCAATGGCAGCTTTTGCCTTCAGGCTTTCTGGATCTGTTTGTTTTTACTTAGTTTACCTCTCTTTGTATAGACCCAAGGCAATTTTTCACAAAAAAATCTGGGGGTTTTACTCATTTTTCTCTTCTGGTCAAGGAATCAAGCACCTGGGTATTTTTGGTTTGTTGCTTGTTTGGGATTTTTTTCACATTGTTAACTTAATCAGAATTTCCTGCTTTGTACTATTTTACTTTGGCACCAAGTTTTTCCATCTCTCTTACCCTTCTTCTGGCATCAGAGTTTCGTGTTTCCCCCCACCTTGAAAAGCCCATTTCAGGAAATTCAGAGTCAGTGGTTAAGAAATCTGATGCAGCTTGGAAATCCTTCATGATACATTAGTTCCCAGAAACATGTGACAAGCAAAAGTCCTTTGGTAGCTGGAGGCATTAAAAAATACATATAAACAACCACAGAAATTTGGAGTTAAGATTTCTTATCTTCCATACAACAACTTTCTTGCACTTGTTCAACTCTCCTTTTGGCCGGCATTATATCTTTTCTGGGCAACTTGAAAACCTAAATGTGGGTATGGCATAATAAAAAAATCCCACACCAAGACAGACACATCGGGTTTAGCTTAAACTCTTCTGAAATGACAAGTAAGATAATCAACCAAATGGTGCATGCAGCAACAGCAGGTCACCGTATACATTAAAGCAGTGCAGCACATCTCTACTCAGTGTCAAGGTGGTTCTGGGTGCCTACTGAAATCCCAGACCTGAAAGTCTTGTCCTGGCCAGGACAGCTTGTGATCCTTTGCAGGATTAACTAACTCACCTGGCACAGAAAGCAGGTCTACAGCAGGAGGAGGAAGGGAGGCCAAGCCTCCTGGTTCCATGCCTAGTCCTCAACGCTGTATTTCACAGCAGGTAATTGCTTTTGTATGTCTTGAAAGAGGTGTATAATAAATGAGTGGATACCTACATGTCATAGACACGGGTTTGAATCCAATTGTTTCTAATTATGATTTCAGTCATTAACAGAAAATGGTTAATCCTTTTTTGCTGCTTGTTTTAACTTAATACTTCAAGAATATTTCCCCACACAAAAGCCTGTAATCAATAATTGATAAGCTTTGTTTTTTTTTTTTTTTTGCAACACTAGAAGGTGAGCAAATCCACATCAAATTATTTGTGCAGTTATGGTTTACAAACATTTATTCAGATCCTTAATTTGTGAGTTACTTGATTTTGAAATGCCAAACAAAGCATCTCTTATTTATTAGATGCTGATTCCTTCTTACTTACAATTTAAATGAAAATGGAATTAATTAAAATATGTGAGATCAAAGCTTTATTATTGTTTGAATAATCTCAGCAAAGCTAACTTAGATGCACTGTATGTGTGCCACAAAGTGAACATGCTATAGCATTTTAAGCAACTAAATACCCTCTTTAATAAATAGAGGAGGCAACATTTCTGTTTGCCTAATTAAATTGATTATTTATGGCCACCTGCCTTTTGATGATCTCAGAAGTAGTAATTTTTATCCTTTCACATTAGTTTTTACTCACTAGTAGTGTGTCTGTTTTTTTAAGTGTGTACTTGGCTTTCAATTTAAATTACCTAGTCCTTGACCAGAGCTTGAAAAAAAAGTAAAGCAGAAAATGTTCCATTTTTACTTACAGTAGAAGTTACCTCTGATTAAAAAAATATTTGTGACTGTAGCAAACCCTATTTCCAAGTGAATTCAGTATTCCTACTGAATAACTTTCCCTAGTTGACAGGCGTCTTTTTTTAAAACCATGGCTGCAATCATATAATTTGTTACTTTTATTGTAATTTATATTATTCTAATATATTATAAGAAATTTAGATTTTCCCTTATGTTGTCATATTTTACATTTTAGTTTTAAGCAATTATTGGTTTAAAGAGAAAAATAGGATTTAATTTCAACTGTAATATACAGATTTTTAATGAAAATATCAATAGATTCAAATCAGTAGAGCAAGTTGATTACACCAAAAAAACCATATTTAGCAACATTTCTGTTGCCATATATGTCAAATTATTCTATGCAGTAATAACTCGAAAGTATAATTTTATTTATTATCTCTCTAGCAGTTGAAAGTACTTCAGATATACTCTGTTGATGAAGGGACATACTATGAGTGCAGCCGAATTCCTACTTAAATCCAGAGTTTAAGTTCTAATAGAAATTGGATAAAACAAAGAATTTGCTGGATTTTTTGTTAAATTGAGAGCCAGAGAGAGACACACAACAATTTAAAGAGATTAAGGATCATTCTTGAAAGCCTGACTTTGTATTCATTTGACATCTTCAAGTAACAGAAAAAAAATAAAAGTTGGAGGAGCAGTCAAACAAAAATTAAGTCTTTGTTTTAACTAATGGGTCACAGTGCAAAGCAATAATGATGGCAGAATGATGTGCACTTAGGTGCTGCAATTGAAGTTGTCATCTCGGCTTTAGCGGTCATCCCAGACTGCAGGTGCCAACTCCCTCTTTCAGTGCCATGCACAGGTAGGCAGAGCTATGAGGGATTTTTCCAGTGCCCAAGCTCCAGGCTGCCATCCTGCCCCCACGTACCCCCCCAGATCACCTCCTCTTTGGGGTGGTGAGAGCCTTTGGAGGCTCTTGAGGACAGATCCTCATGGGTTGAAATGGCCCCGTCTTGGTGGAGCTGACAATGATTTACACCAGCTGGGTACCTGCCCTCAGCACATACCCTACTGGTATGTGTAAATCAGTGAGGGTTAAACAGCGGGGAATTATCTTTGACTTGAATTTCTAAAACAATGCATTTAACATATGAAAGCCTGGGAATCCAAAATGAAAGTTTTTACATACTTGGCATTCAATTGTAAGTTGGCAGCGACAGCTTTCATCCTACAGAAAACATTTTTTATCTCATGAAAGTTGAAAATAGCTTTGTGCAATACCGGTGCCTCTCGCTAAGATGGGGTTTTTCATCCGTGACCTACTTTGCTTTCTGCACAATATACCTAATGAGTAATAATGACTTCGGAAAGGCCAGCGCTACAGAAGAAGTCGAAGTAACGCCTTAAGATGCTGTCTGTGCAAACATCAAACAGAATATTTTTCATCAGGCTGAATAAAAGAATCTGGTTAAAGTACACATAAGTTTAAGACATAAGCAACACTCGGCTGCTGGTTGCAGGCTCTCGGCACAAGGCAGCGGTGGCCGTGCTGTGACAGCCCCAGGCGCACACGGGCATCCATCGCTCCCTGCCAGCACCGGGACACCCGCTGGCACGGCACTGCGGGAAGCTGCCCTGCAGGGCACCCCTGAGACTCTGCAGCCTTTCGGGGGGGAGGCACCTGCAGGGAGCGAGGGCCGGGGCTGAGCAGCTGGGAGAAGCATTAGGGAGCCACAGAAGATGGGGATACCAAGCTCCACCCTCACTTGCTGAGCTGCTCTATCTTTTGCAGGCCAGTCACTCATCAGCATGGCACAGTCCCCACCTGAATTTGTCCACCTGCTCTTCTGCAGCCCTCCTTTACCCCTCACCACCCTCCAGCTGAGAGCCAGAGCTGTATGACAGCCACATCCCTCCTTCCTCTGCAGTGGGGCCGATGCACAGCTCCCACTTCTCCAGCCCTCCTTGGCTCTCTGGGTTTCCATCCCTTTGCAATCACCCAGTCCACAAGCCACCCCTCCACTCGCAGAGAATAAAGCTCTGCCTCTTCTCACCTCCCCCCGCTCCATTTGTATTCCAGCTTCCTAGATTATGTTTATTTTCATTGCAGAAATCTTGGTTAGATAAAGAAGGTAAAATACAACTTTTATTATTATTGCTATTAAAATTCTATTTGCTTTTTAGACTGAAGTACTTTGATTTTGCAGGAGTAGAAAAGATATGCTTTTTTCTTTTTGGGTGACTGAAACTGTTAGATTGTAAAGGTCATTTATTTTGTTCTTCTCAGGTAAACTGAGAATATTCTTGACAGCAAGAACATTCCTTGTGAAACTGTATAGAAGGAAAAGGATTTTATATATAAAAAATGTATGCAAGTCTCCATTTCAAAAATCCATGCAAGCCACAACACTGTATCATTTTTCTTTCTTTCTGTCAGCAGATGCCTTTGAATTTTCTCACCAGGCCGACTTTGAATTGTATTTTGCTTCTTTGCCCATGGAGCATAATCAGAAACCTGGGGAGATTGCATGAAAAGCACGAAATGCCTCCCTGAACAATGAAGAGTAAATAAAGCAGGCCAAATGCCAGGCAGCAGAGAGGAGAGATGAGCTGCAGAAGGAAGATGAGTTGTGAGTTTGCTGCTGCAGGCGAGGAGAGGACACAGAGGGGAGCTGGGGCCTCTTCAGCCTCTGACCCTGCCTCAAGAAAGAGTTACCCACTTCAGGCACAGCTCAAGATGAAGGCTGATCTGAGGGATTCAACTTAGAGGTGATCAGCAGGTCCAGACTTGACAATAAATTCAATTTCATACCAATTAGCATAAACTAGTCCTGAGGAACAGCACTGAAAGCCACGAAAGCCTTGAGAAGCAGAGAAGGACAGCTGACTTCCCTCACAGTATGTCTAGTAGGATAAAGGAGTATTAAGATGCTGATATTCTCAATGTTCACAGCTGCAAGGCCCCTTTATAATACTGACATGATCTGAAGGGGCGTTTGTTTAAGTGAAAACCATATCCAGTGCCTTAAGTAGGTCAAGTTCAAAGCCTAGTCAATATTTGAAAAATCTGTGCAAGTTAAAGAGGCAATGAGAAAAATTAGCATGTGAACCCACCAGAGCTTTACTTCCCAACTGCACTTTGCATGGGGAAAATGAGGACAGTACACAATGAATTGGTATTTGTGTCCCAAATACCCAACTCCTTCTCCAATTTTCCATAGGAAAAAAAAGAAATAATTCAGACACTCTTTTTCTGAGCTCTTACTTGATCATCCTTTTTTCTAAATTGGGAAATGGAAACTTTGATTTCTCATCGTAACTTTGCCAGAAAAATCAAGAGCTAAAAGTGAGTTTTATGTAACTTAATTCCCAAACATTTACCATACATCCTAATTACAATATATTGCTGTAACTTGGAAAAGCTGGATACCAGATATACGTACCACAAAATATAGACTATGGATGACAGGAGAAGCCTTTCAAAACAATGACTAAAACTGTTTCTTCATTTACAAAAAGCTTAAATGAAAGAATGATCTAAGGGATGTGGGGGATGCCAGGGCAGGGAAGGAAGGGAAAAGATGAAGGACAGCTCATGCCAGCTCGGGCCAGTGACATTTAGGCACAGTTTCTCTTGTGTTCCTCTTTAGCGAGTGCACTTCCAGAGAGCAGCTCAGAGCAGAGGTTGTGAGTCATTTTTTGGCAGAGCCTCTGGATGAGCTACACTGGTATATCAATTCAGATCAGGAGCGCACTTCGGGAGGGATTATCCCAATTGTCCCCGTTTAAAACACTGGTTTTCATGGCAGAGCAACACTTAGCTTCCAGATGAAACCAAACAGGGAGAGGCACTCCAGGAGGGCACTCATAGTGGTACAGCCACAAGAGCATCCATGCTTGGCACGCAGGACTGACCAGGCCTAATTTGAGATAAAATTGTTACATTTGGAGAAGTGAGCCTCAGTACTGACTGTTTTACCCTGTAGGCCCTTATTTGTGGGTCCACAAAACTTTTTACCGTAGGTGCAACTCCTGTCTTTGGGCATGCAGAAAGTCTAAAGGAGCACCTGTCTCAAGCAGCAGAGTTCAACACCCAAAGGTGGCTGGTGTAAACATCCCTCAGTGTGACTTGCAGCTGCAGCTGACCTAACAGCCAGCACCATCCCTGCCATGCTCGCCAGGATGCTCCCAGAAGGACACACTGCTGCAGGGACAAGACTGAGCATGCAAGCGGAAACTGCGTGTGAACTCTGGTATGTTCGAAAGGGGCTTGAGGAGCCACAAACACTTTCCCACCTTGGTCACCATTTAAACTTTCCACTTTGCTGAAAATTAATTTAAGGAGTCAATGCAAAAATCTGTGGGCTAGTCTCCCTGTCATAGCAAACATGTTTCCATGATTCATCGGGGTACAGAACTCTGGCTGAGAGGGGGTAAGAAAGGCCCTTAGTCATGTAGGGTTTCTGAGCAGGTTCATAATTTCGAGACCAATTAATAGAGAGGAAGATGGATGGAAAGGAAGCAAGATGCCATGTGGAAAGACAGCATAGTTATTTAATGGGTGCTGTTTTAAAAAGCTACACAAATTTGGATTCTGTGAGGCTAAATGACAAAATTTCCGCTGCTGTTAGAGGGCCCAGAATATGATCTTTGTGAGTCTGGGATTGTTAGCCCAGAGATTTTCATCAGTAAACCAGTAGACTGAAAACTAAAACCAGACCAAAGCAGAGTTCTGCATTTGTGCAAGAAGAGATTCAATAAAATGAACATAAAATTCAAACAATATTACAATATTTATTTATTTCAGATTTATTTTATTCTTAGGGGAACTTAATAGGGCTTAGCTATGCATTTCTGTGTTCAGTTGTAATTCTAGCTGCAACACCGATTTCATACCTGAGTTTAGCCAAGGAAATGAACCAACCACAAGTTGTAACAGCAGTTTTAAGTTAATGGTCTTGCTTATGTTTCTAAAAATACTTTGGATATGAGACATGTTAAATAGTATCTTGCTAAGGTAAAGAGAAGAGAGAGAGAAATGCAGAGACATACATAATTTTTCTTATATTTTATATTAACTTTAAAAATACAATGATTTTGTCAGCGCAACAGCATGAACAATGGGTTATAGTAAAAGGGGCATGGGTGACAGTCTTTATATAAGTTTGAAACATACTTCCTTCTTTCCAAAGAAAAACATGGTGTCAGTACAGTTAAATAATTGTACAGTTCTGAAAAGTTCACTGTACTTTTCCATACACAAATACACACAAGTGCTGCAAGAGAAAAAAGTGCATACTAACAATTTGTCTTAGCTGCCTCATAGTGACTCCTAGGCAACACTGATGAGCTTCAGTTTTACACTTCACTAAGGATAAACAATATGGCAAAAACATTAAAAGCTATGCAAACATGGTTTCAGGATCCCATCTAAGAGATCCTTCTGAAAACAATTTTTTTCCTTATCTAATACCCTCACAAGAGTACATTTGTCATTACATTTCTGCCACCTGGAGAATTCCAGTGAAGTGAGAAGAAATAATGAGCAACATTACAGCGACCTGAGAAAAGAATACATGAGAAATGCAAGTATTCTCCACTACTCCCATTGCATAAATATGCACCTTCCAGGGAGAAGAGAGAAAAAGTAGCAAGGATATTACTTTGCCCACACTGATCCCAACCCAACAGCCAAGATGTAAAGACTTGTTTATATTTACAGCTGCCTGTTGCTCATCAGCCACTCTGGGATGGTGATCACGTCTCTTCACTGCTTGTTAAATGGAAAAGAGTGACTGAAAATAACAACAATCCCTGGCCCTCTTTCTTTGGAGGTGGTGGTGGCTTGTGAGCAATTCTTACCTTTGGAGGACCTATGAACCGGCCCCAAACACCTGAGAGCCATGCGGTCCAAGGATGGAATCACCTGTTACACTATTTTCCCTAGCAGGCAATACTTCATTTATTTTTGCACACACTGAATAATAATAGTAATAATAATGACAATAATAATTCTTTAAAAAAAAAAAAAAAAGCAACTCTGCAGATCACCTGGTCTTTCCCATGTCATAGTATCCTATCTGCCTTCAGAGATACATTCCCAGTGCCCCAGGCTGAAATGCTTCGGTGCTTGATCGATTTAGGCTCCAATACTTTGGGTAAAGGCTGAATTAGACACAAATTTGAAGCTGTTGAAGCTGTTTAGGTTGTTCATACAGTATAGGCAGTGTGTACCTTTCACTGCAAAATTCCTTGATTCTTAGTGTCATTACTAAATAGGAATATTTAGTCTAGGTTTACCAAAAGAGTCCTTGGGTATTGAGAAACTTTCACATTTGTCTGAGTTTATATCCTCAGGGTGAAAACATAAAATTATTTAGGTTGGAAAAGACCTCTAAGATTATCAAATCAAACCAAAATATATTTTCTCAGGGAGTTTTGACTAAAGAATGACCAAAGAAGCTAGTCAGATCATGACTTTGCTTGAGTTTTGAGCAGTTCAGAGAAGGGCTGATAGACATGGAGCCCAAAAAGCACACTAAGCAGTTATCAGTTGGACTCAGATTGGCAAAGTCAGGTCAAATGCAAGTGCTGCAGTAAGATTTTGGTTTCAAAATTCAGATGTGGGAAAAGAGGACATTAAAATGGAGTTGAATAGTTGCATAAAACCCCAAATCAGGATGTTATTTTCACTTAGCAGATGGTTTGTTTTTTCACAATACTTCTTGCAGCCGGTTTGACAGTGTACCAGTGCAGAACTAACGCTGTCAGAGCCAACTACGTGTACTGCAGCATACAACAAAGTAAGGCACTACTGTGAGAAAGTTTGCCTCAAGGCTGTATTTCTAATAGACACTAAGACCATAAGATGGAAACAAAAATCTATGAAATAAGCATTGAGGAGATGCATTCACGCAATGAAAAAAGTAAACTGAGGGCAGCATTTTTGGTGCAAGCAAGGCAGAACCACAAATATACTGCACTGCATCAAGTTTCTGGTGATCATTAGCTTTAGCTAGTAGTCTGAGTTAGCTCTGAAAATGTGAGTTTGTTTTTCTAAATCCACCCATCTCTTCTCTCCCCATTGCAGGGCAGAACTAAGAGCTTCTTGATTTGCTCTTCCCTCCCTTCCCTTCTCACCCTCCCCCTCATGTCCGCAGGAGACCAGGCTTCATTGCTTTGACTGTTTGCAGAATGGCTAGTTTATGGTGCTGACATTATGCTTTTTGGTTATAGGACAAAGTCCCTGTCCCAAGGAGCTACCTCCCAAGGAGTTGTGGGAACACAATACAAGTAATCACGGGAGAGATAAGGAAAGCAGTGTGACTCTGTGCAAAAGGGAAAGGAGAGAAGGACAGCTCCCCAGGTCCCAGCAAATAAGTCTGTATATTGGTAGGACAGATGTTTATTTCTTCCCTCTCCTCTTCTTTCTCTCACATGCACACAAACATGCTCATTTAATGATTGCAGGCAAACACAAGCATAGGCTTTCTTGTAGCACCAAACAGAAAGAAGAGGCTGATTATGAGGGTGATATTGCTATACCTTCAGCTATAGCAAAGGGAATACTGAGAGCTGCTGGAAAAATAAATTGCTTTTTTACATCAAAGTTCTGTTATATTGAAAATGTCCCACTATGCGAATTCCTCTGTGAAAAGAAAGCTAGAATGGCTGAGGCTGGTTTTAGCTCTGGTAAACTCTAAAGAACTGAGGCCTTCCAGAATTCAAGTGCTGAGATGGATTGCAGAGTGAGAAGGATTACATTAAAAAAAAAAAGCAAAGAAACCCACTTTCAATCTAACACATTTCAATTACTGAAATTATTTAGTATTGGACCTTAATTTCTTTAAGCTTCTTACTTTGACAAGAAGTTACTGCACACCAAAAGATTTAGAGCATATAGGATTCCTCCTGCAATGACTTTGTGTTCACTGGTAATACAGGGAGGGAGCTTTCCATGCCACCTCATCACTGGGAAATCCACTGGAAAAGAATCATTTTTCAGACCTAACTCTCCACAGCAGAAGTGAGATCAGCCTCTATGTATGTATTTTGAGTGTGTAGTTAATGAGCAGAATTAATTGCATTAGTCTTCTAAAGGCCTCATCTTTCCCAACCTTGAATTCACACTTTAATGATATTTTATGATGTGAAGTCTTCTGATCTTGAATAACACCATACTTTAGAAAAAAATTCCTCCTATTATCATTCTCACTGTCAGAGAATAACTAGATGCTCAAGACAGTTTTGCCAGGGAGAAAAAATTGGGGAAGTGATGATAAAAATAAATTATCAGTGTGGGTGCCCCACTTTGCCTCCTTGATTATGTCCCTGTAATGAAAGAGATGTTGGGATTCTGTTGGGAGCTCACAGGATCCTGTGCTTGTGCAAACGCTTCCTTAGGAAGCAGAGCTGAGTATCAAGGGTCAAGATAAACTGTATGGATTCAAGAGATGAGAGAGATAAGACTCATCCATGGCTGGGCCACCAGCAGTGAGGATTCTCCCTGTGGCAGTGGAGAGGGGCTGAACAGCAGGCTGACATCCAACTGGCGGGATCCCCACTTCAAGTGAGCCTCTCCTCTGCCTTTTGCCTCATCCTGCTTACAACACCGTGCTCTGCAGAAACAACTGGCATGGTAGATCCATCCTGATTGCTCCCAGATTTCTGCCTAAGAAGAGGATGTTTGCTATTATCATACAGTAATTCAGTCTTTTGAAATTCCAGTTCTTTGAGGCTAAAGTGCTTTCAGCTCAAACCCTCACTCTGAGCCTCTTTTGGAAGCTCCCCATCTAAGGAGCCCTGTCAGGCTGGATGATTGTTAGACCAGATTTCAGTGCAGTATTCTGAAAATCCAGCATGTGCTTCGCTAAATCAGGGTACCTTTGCACAGCTCTTACATTCAAGGCCAGCTGAGCCCCAGAGCTCCAGGTGAAGACCCAGGAGAAAACCAAATTTGTGACAAGTCCAAGTTGAATGAGGCTTTGAGCAACCTGGTCTAGTGGAAGGTGTCCCTGCCCACAGGAGGGAGGCTGGAACTTAGTGGTCTTTAAAGTACCTTCCAACCCAAACCATTCTGTGATTCTATGGTTCTATGACAAAGCAGAGCTCCTTGCATTCCCTGGCGACCTTGCAAGGCTACTCAACACCTTCTTTGTTCCAATGAAAAGGTGTGCAGTCTTTTCAGCCAGCTGGCGATTCATAAAAGGGTTCCGTGTGGCAGCCCCTCTGTCTCACACCAGGAGATGTGCAGGGCAGTCATTCTGCTCACAGCCAGGCAAAGGACAGGAGAACATGGCTGCAGAGAGGAGACTGCTGCTGCTGCCCCAGTGTGACACTGAGTCATCTGCAAGCCACCTAGGAAGGAGGTGCATGCAGATGTGTGTCCCAGAAGCTCCTGTTCTCATGGCTGCCTAGTGGTCTGTACCACTTAGTAGGTCTCATCAGACATCTTTAGGCTGAAGATGGGAAGATCCCCATATCCTTTTGTTTATTAGTTCCTAATTTGCTCAGTAAAAGGATGTTTCAGGCTTGGGCTACAGTCAAGACAAAACACAGTTTGCTGGACATTGTGATTTAAGGTCAAGAATACCCAGAGCATAGTAGAACAGGTGATGACCAGGGATGCAGTGAAAGAGGAATGCTGGCAGGAAGCAAGGAGGAGAGTCCAACTGCAGCTTGGGCAAAAGCAAAAAGAAAAAGTATGGCAGGCTCCTGTTATCCAGGCCTGCAGAGCTCCCACTTCCGACAGTGCCAGCAAGGAGAAGAGCATGTCTCACAGCTGTGAAAAGCCATGCCCCTTCCATTTGGAAATATCACTGCATCTCCTTGCTGTAGCACAGAGATTGGTTTCAGAGAGACATCCCAGTGTCTCATAGTATAAAATATTTTGTTGAGATATTTTTGCATTTTATAGATTACTGGAGCAGTTAATATCTTCACCTGAGCTCAAAACCATCTGGAAACAGGGGAAAAAACAAGCAAAGTTACAGCTGCATTTTATCCTGTATCTGCAAAAAAAGTGTTCAGAGGAAATTGAAGATGTGAGAAAGGTTCATCTCACTACTGACAGCGGAAGCCTCTGAGGCATTTCAGGTGCTTTATAGCTTTCAATTTACTCAAGCAAGAAAAGTTAACAATAAAACCATAGCATGGAAATGTTAAAAGTGCCAAACTCCACATAAAAACGAGCAGGAGAGAAATCAACACAGCAAGGCATATGGGGAACTCACATAAGCTTGCTGTTCCTGCTGCAATACTTGTTCTAACCAGATGAAGATGAGACACAAACATGCATTGAAAACTGGAAAGCTGAAATTTATTTGTCATTTAATCACCTAAATCACTAATCTTCATAGAGATGTCCAGTGAACCTACAGCACACTCTCAAAACCAATTCAAGATACCAAAGGCATCAATGGCAGCATTGGCTGTTCTGAGGTATCAATGAAAGCCAAGCTGGACTCCTCAGGGACAGGCTGTGACTGCACTCCTGGTGCAGGCTGGAGCACAGCTTTGCAGTGGTGAAGGTGGTGATTTGGTGAGTATGCAGCTTACAAGCCACTGGGGTGCCAAGAAAGGGGAGATTTCTGGTCTCCACAAACATATACTTCTCTCTTTTGGCTTGATAGGGCCCTTGCATAGTTCAGGAGTGCTTCACTATGCATGTGAAATAAAGTGGTGAATGAGGTGCCTCTGACAAGTGGATAGAACTCTTCCCCAAAAGCAATACATTCAATTTAGTAGGGAGAAACAGGACACAATTCCTGCCTGTATTTATGAGAAACATTATCTGAAAATGGGTACAGGTTATTACTGGTTACCATGCAAAACCAAGTCCAGAATGTAGAGAATATTTTTTTCCAACACAAGGACAGGATTTGGGAATTAAACACGATCTTGGAAGAAACAGGGTAGCTGCAAATACACTCTCTAGAGCAGTGTTCTCCACACTTTCAGATGTGCTTCATACAAAGTTGTACATTGCCTTTACTGCTCACCTAGAAACAACCCTGGAGAACCTTGAAGGAACACCATGCCCCAGTCCAGGGTGCTGGTTGACAGTGGCACATGAGCCAGTGTGTGTGCCCCGGTAGCCAAGAAGGCCAATGGCATTCTGGCCTGTATCAGCAATAGTGTGGCCAGCAGGACCAAGGCCGGGATTGTCCCCCTGTGTAGTGGTGCCATGCTTTATTGTATTTCTGTATGTTCTTTGTACCTCAGTGGTTCGTCTCTATTTCCCCTATTCCCAGTTGGTCTACCCCCAAATCCAAGCTGCTCCCTTGGTGCTCCTAATATGGTTATTCCCCTCCCTTTGTTCTGGCACCTTCCCCGCCACCCGCCAATCATCCCTCCTGGAGTTCCAGACAGTTCTGTGCCTGTCACCCAAGTCTTCCCTAATTACCCTTATGTGGTCACTGTCAATCCCCCGAGACCCTGCCTCCTTTAATACCTCCCCTTTGGAAATCCCCTAAAACCTTGACGCCCCATTGGGGCATGTGACCCCTCTCCCCCCACCCACCAAGACCATTGGACCCGGTGTAGGTCCTCCCCCTCCAGCGCCCCCCCCAAATCCTCCTATTGGTCCCTAGTCGGGCCACGCCCCCTGTTAGCCCCCTTTATAAGATGTTGCAACCCCTCAGTTCTTGGTTGGTTGTGGTGGATGGTCTTCGAGGAGGGCTGGGGTTGTATCCCCTGGCAAGCTTCTTTGCTACTTTTTATCTTTCCCCTCATGGAGGGCTGCTGACAACCACAAGGCCTGAAGCCTTTGCTCCCCTGGGTAGGGCAGAGGCTTCAGAGGAGCAGCTTCAAAGCCCCGTGCCTCCGGCTGCTCCCCACTCCTGCCGCACACCGCTGGAGCTAGCGTGGGCAGTGGACAGCAGCGGTCACTGCAACACCCCGTACTCAGCACTAGTGAGGCTTCTTATGTCCAGTTTTGGGCCCCTCACTTCAAGACAGACATTGAGATGCTGGAGCATGTCTGGAGAAGGATGGCAGAGCTGGTGAAGGGTCTAGAAAACATGTCTTATGAGGAGCAGCTGAGGGAACTGGGCTTGTTTAGTCTGGAGGAGAGGAGCCTCAGTGGGGACCTCACTGCTCTCTAAAACTATCTGAAAGGTTGTAGTGAGGTGGCGGTCAGTCTCTTCTGCCATTTTCAGGTGGAAGGACAAGAAGAAATAGCCTTAAGTTGAGGCAAAGGAGGTTCAGACTATAAATCAGAAAAAAAATTTCACTGGAAGTGTGTTTGGCATCAGAAGAAATTGCTCGGAGAAGTGGAATCACCACTTCTAGAAGTGTTCAAGAGGTGTGTGGATGTGGCACTTGGGGGTATGGTTTACGGGTGATTCTGATGGTGCTGGGTTGACAGTTGAACAAGATGATCTCTTGCAACCTTGATGATTCCGTGGCTTGTGACCCCACTGGAGCAGCCTGTTCCTGAAGGACCGCACAGTGTGGAAAGGAGACACACTGGAGCAGTTTGTGAAGAACTGCAGCCTGTGGGAAGGACTGAGGTTGGAAAAATTCGTGGGGGACTGTCTCCTGTGGGAGGGATCTCATGTTGGACAAGGGGAAAAGCGTGAGGAGCTGTCCCCCTGAGGAAAAGGAGCATCAGAGACAATGTGTGATGTACTAACTGTAACCTCTTCTCCCCATTCCGCTGATGGGAAGGAGGCAGAGAATTCTGTATTAAGTCCAGGAAGAAGAGAGGGGCAGCGGGGGAAGATGTTTTTAAGATTTGGTTTTATTTCTCATCATCCTATTCTTATTTAATTGGTAATGAATTAAGTTAATTTTTCCCCAAGTTGAGTCTGGTTTGCCTTTGAAAGTAATTAGTGAGTGATTCCCCCCTGTCCTTATTGATCACAAGCCTTTTATTATATTTTTCCTCCCATGTCCAGCTGAGGAGACAAAGATATAGAATGGCCTTGGTGGGTACCTGGCATCCACTACAGCTCTTTTATTTGGCATGGGAGCAGGTTGGTTGAGCAAAATCTGGACAGGAACCAAAGGTCAGGTCCCTCAACTCCCTAGGACTGGTGTTGCCAGCACTGGTGTTCCAGGTATGCTGCACAAGTCAGAAGCCTGTTTGTGCTTTCAGACACTTAAAATCTTTGCAACAGTATTAATTTCTTTGGGTTTCCCAATAAGATAGAGCACCAAGGACAAGTCAAACAGCAAAGCATGAACTATTTTATATCTCCCCACTTTCTATTACTAAAAGAGCATGAGAAACACTTGAGGGCAGTTTGCAGAGTGCATCTACCATCCAATATGACAAGTAGGTTAATTGGAATGAAGGAAAATGTGACCCTTGACTACAACTGCCCCTTCAGGGTATTGAGTTTAGTGTTGTTGTTATTGTGTTCTGCAGCGTTGTGAGGCAAAACACAGTGACGGGCTCTTCTCAAGCACAGGAGCTGTTCTTAACAAATGGAGCTGCACTGAGTGACTTGGATTAGATTTGACTAAATCTTGCC
>NW_008238464.1:2257374-2262116 GCF_000691975.1 Corvus brachyrhynchos
GCTGGGTGTCCAGCTCAGCGGAAAAGCACACGGGCTATAAGGGTGCACTATGATAGGCATCTTGCAAGCAGGAGAATGTGAGGATCACCTGCCATTTCTGTTGCTGGCTGTGTGTGCAAAGGAATCAGCTCAGTGACTTTGTGTGAATGTTGAGATGGGGAAATAGTTGTCTTTGGGTTTGGTTTTGTTTGGGGTTTTTTTCCAAAGAGGAAGAAGGCAGCAAGAAAATATGTGCAAATTTGTGTTAAAGAATGGTGATTTTTAGTCTCATTCTCTTGGATGTTCTGCTCTGTTGAATGCCAGATAGACTCTATGGAAATTCGGACAGGAAGAGTTGAGATTACGCACATACAAATTAGAGCTCGCTACAGCTCGGTGTTAAAAGCTATTGATAACATGGATAGAGCTTATTCTCCTAAACTGGCCCACCAGTTTCTATGGGACTCTTCCATGGAATCAGGTTTTGAAGAAGGAATTGAGTTGTACTCACAGCACTGGGATTTCCTGGGTGCCTATCCTGGAAGCATGTGAAGATGCCAGCAAACACAGGGCAGATTTGGCTCCCTGGCTGATGTCCTATCCTTTCCTCTCCTCTTCCCCCAAGCAGCACCAGCCAGAGGAGGGCTGAGCTGACAGAGGAGGATGTGGAGTGGTGGGATCCTGCTGTCCTTGCCCCAAGAGCTGAGCAAGATCAACTTGGTCTTGTCACTGAGGCCTGTTCTTGGCTGTCCATTGAAGACCACTGCAAACCACATCCCAGCTTTGGAAGGAGCATGTGCCTGGAAATGTCCTCCTGAAGCAAAGGGTCTGGGCAAAAGCACAGCTGTGGACAGAAGGGCCGCATGCAAGGTCATAACACTCCCAAGAAAAGATCAAAATGTGGGAAATGGTAAGAAAGGCAGTGTTAGCAAGAGGAATACAGAAAAATGTGGTCTGAGGAGATTCTGAAGTCAGCTGGGATGTATATACCATCTAGATCTGGAACTGCTGGCAGGATTTTTTTTCTAGGTAAAGGCTATTTTTAGCTGGGGGATGTGAAAGGTAGTAGGGTATGAAATAAAGAAATATGGTCTCAAGAGTAAGGCATAGGCAAAGCTGAAAAATATGTTGCAAATAGAAATCAATATAACTTACACCTTCTTTTTCCATATTGTACCTGCTATAGTAATCCTCAGCTAAAACTGGAAAAACAGATTGCTCATCCCTGCATAGGAGATACCAGGAAAAAAGGCAGAAAGGAATTCTCTCTGAAATAAGAATACTCATAAAGACCTGAGATCTGAACTTCAAAAGAGGCACATTGTCCTTGCTCTCTCTCCTTGTCCCAAAACAGGATTAACCCAAACCACAAGTTTTTATACATCCATACCCATATTAGCTGTATAATTTCACTTTATATTGAATTTCTTCCATTGGTCCAATTTTACATGTGTCACTGACCTCACTGGGAGCAGAACTGGTACATTGCCTTGTACTATCTGAACAATAAGCAATAAAAACATAAATGTTCCTTAGAGCCAAATCTGTTCTCTGGCAGCAGAGAAAAGTTTCAAAACTCTCCAAAAGATGAATTATTAAATGAGATGAAAGTGTCTTTCAAACTGTGGTAGAGGTTGACCTGTGACTTAGTGAACAGTGATTTGAATATTTTGAATTTTCTGAACATTTTTTACACTTCTTTGCATTTCTTTGGGTTTCATAAGCCACTCCACTGAAGGGTAAAATTGCAGGGGAATATTAGCAAAAGCACCAAGGGCTCCTAGGCGTTTACTTTCTCTTGGAATCTTCTCAGAGATACCTCTCTTACATCAATGTAGGTCTTAGGAAAACAGGGGGTCGGTTTTGACACCTCCACAGAGGACGGTGAGTTTAAAAGCACAGTCTGATCAGCTGTTCCTATTGCTGGTGTGGGTTACCTGTTCTGCCCTGCTGTAACTGGTTGTTACTCCTTTCCTGGCTGCTGGCCACCTCTGGGGCCCACCAACTCAGCTCTGCTGGTGTGGCTTTGCCAGGTCACCCTCTGCACGAATGATCTGTTGAATGATCCCCTTTGCCTCTATGAAGAACAAACTGCAAAGAAAACCCAAGCCCTGTATAGTAGGATCAGGCTTTTACATTTTAATGACATTAAGAAGAATGATTAAACCAGAAGAACTAACTTGGCAGCAATGTCGGAAGGTGACTGGAATAAAATACTGAATTTGGATGGCAAGTACTCCACTCAGCTTGTCTGCCTGGGATCCTACATATTGTGGATCCTACTTGTGAACTAGGTCTTGAACCAGTTTCTGTATGTGCCTCAGCATCAGTTTGCAAATACATCTCTGGGAGCTTTCCTACCTCACTGTTCCAAGAAGCAGGGGTTTTTTGGATTGATATTTGCAGCATACAGAGTGACTGGAAAAAAAAGATCAAAATAAGCTGACTTTTTGCTAGTACATGAAGAAAGTAGAAAGAAAAAAGTTATTGTTCTTAGATAGACCTGAAAGTCATAGCATTATACAGATAAAGAAATACTTGGAAACACATTAGGACTATGATATTCCAGCTGAGACATGGAAATAACTTGTCTTGTTGGTGCTCATTTTCAGACAACAGAAATGAAATCATGTCTCCAGCATGGAAAGGTCAGCCAACAAGATTTTGTTAAACTCATCAAACTGTGCTCCCCACTGAGTAGCTGTCACTGGCGTGGACTAAAGTAACAGAGGGGCTGAAGGTGTTTTCACCCAAACAGCACAACGTGGCCAGAATAGAAGCTGAGAAAAAATGCATTGATCTTTTTATTTCTTGTGTACTGAGAAGTAGGATTCCCTAGATGCAACTTAGCACATATCTTTCTTTCCTCCCCCATCTTTTATCTGGCAAAATAACAGTTAATGGCTTTAGAAAGAAACCACTGTTCCAGCCAGCATCACCTGGCAGTAACAAGATGCAAGAAAGTTCTCCAAGTTTTGAGTTCAATATTTTTACTGAGCAATAAAATATAAGTCAATTTGACTGTTCTCCTGAAACCAAGAAGAAAAGAATATTCTGTAGAAAATTGTGTAAGGAGATCCTTATGCATTTCGAAACTGGTTCAAAGCTACAACCATAATTTTCGCAGCATCCACAGATTAGATGACATTTACAACAGTTTTTAATTAAATTTACTTAATTTAGATATTTATCAGCCAGAATCCATTGGCACACTTTCTTCCATCCTTCTTAAAGGTTAAATGAGCAATATGTGTAATGAGGTCTTTAAGGGAATACAAATTGTGTCAGCCTCAAATTATCCCCAAAGCCAGTACTGCGCTGGAGGACTTGTCGAGCACTGGCAGAGGGGAAGGTGCCTCCTGCTCACTCTGCTGACACCAGAGTGCAGTGTACGACCTTCACACTGGCTGCTCCTGCCCAGGTTGGAGCCTGTGGTGTGATCACAGCACAGAATTATCTGGCTACAGGATCTGTTCACAGTTCCAGCCTCTCACAAATACCACTCTTACAGCTGCTTTCAGGGGTCTTAAAGATACTGTGAGGTAGTGGCTGAGGAAAGTTTTCTTAAAGACTCCTCAGGAGACACCGAGCTGGGACAAGACCTTCTGAAGTGTGGCAAAGTGCGGGGAATGAAAGAGTAGTGCAAGCCCAGCTGGCTGCGGACACCCTTTGCATCTCTGGAACAGCTGAAATGCTTTGCTGAGGATTGAGGGGGAAGGAGAGCAAGGAAGGTAATGTCTCTCTTCATCCCCAAGATGAGCACCCACAACCTTCTTCCTCTACATTAGAGCTGCGCTCTGTGCCTGCATCGACCCTGCCATTCAGTATGGCACTACTGCACCTTTCAAAAAGTGTTTGGTGAAGCATGTCTTGGAAAGAACATGATCACAAGCCAGCACGAAGCAGAATGAAATGCACTATGAAAAGGGCAATTACAGTGAAACTACATATGAGAGTTGCAGATGGACGCAATATGTAGTTGAATGACTAACAAGGAAACACAGTAGATGGCCTCCTAACAGCACATGGACCATATGGTATAGCAAAACTTGGGGAATCGTTCTCATCAACGTGGCAGTTTTATGAACGCCAAGGTAAAAAAACACATAAGCTTTTTTGAAAATCTCAGTGAGTATCTCATCTCAAACTGACAGATTTCTTCAAAGCTAGCCTTATGGGTTCAGATAATTCAGTGCTGAATATGCTGACAATAAGACAGAACAGAAGACTCCAGTTAAAGTCCGCACAAGATGGTAGAACTCTCTTAAATTCAGCATCAATGAATTCACTAAATCTGGCATCAGCACTGCTTAGAGGTAGGTCAAGCTATCTCCACATTAGTTTTTAATTCTTCAAACAATTTGGTGGTAATAAATTGCATCTAACAACACAGAATACTTAATTACCCAATATGCTAGAAATAATCAGCCTTGATTCTTGCTGTCCAACTATGTATTGCAATTGTGCAGGAATGGTCTTCACCACAGGTAACTCATGTACCAGTTGTTGTAAACAAATACCCAGATAATCTGGACTGTCAGATACCAGGGAAAATGGGCCTGAATGTGGGGGAATTAGGGGCAAAGAATGACTGGGGAAAAGGGGCTCAGTGGTGAACTTCCTTTTGCATTATCCCATCAATGTCATCGTTGTTATTACTGCTACTACTACTACTACTTACTACTACTAGTATTAAATATCAACTGGTGGTTGGTCATCTGGTGCTTTATCTGGGTCCTCCAGCACAAAACATCTTCAGGAAT
>NW_008238464.1:2262167-2278072 GCF_000691975.1 Corvus brachyrhynchos
CTGGTTTCCCATCTGATTCAGATGCCTCCACTTGGGCTTGCAAAATAATTACATTTGGTCCTGACCATATGTCTGCCAGAGTCTTTGTGTGTTACTGTCTGACAGTGGAGGTCTCGGGTTGTATTGGTAGCTTCTTGTCAAAAACTGACTAAAAGATAAAAACTGTATCCTTGTGATGGGGTAAGCAACAGTACCAAGCATTTAGTCTTTGCTTGGTTTGTCACTCGTCTTTGGCAGTGTCAAAACCACTGCTCTGAAGGCTGAGGTCCGGAGCTCATTGTGTTTGTCTTATTTGATCCTGATTATCTTAAACAATCTGACAAGACACTGGGAAATGGAAACATGACATTTATTATTCTGCAGAATGAAGGATTTTATGTTCTAGTGTATTTTTGGCAAAATAGAGCAAGGATTTAGCAGACATCTCTTAAGCAATATGCTAACTTATTTCTTTCTGTCCAAACCGTAAGCTATATGACAGCTGCCTTTCTAATGAGAAAAATGCAGTAATCATTACTTACATATAGTGGTTGGCAACAGTTTTTTGAATTTCTGGTGAGCATAACTCTCTGATCTGTTTTTCTTGTGGTAGTTTACATACAGTTTCTAAAGTTTGCATTGTTAGTCATACCTATATTTAGAACTTCCATTAGCGATGACTCAAGAGAAGCAGAAAAAAAGTAAAGATATGCCTGTAAAGCTCAGTAGTGATGAGTAAAAAATGATGTCCTGAATTTCATTCTGTGGCAATGCACGTCTTGAATTCAAATTGGAATTAATTTAAGCAGTCAAAAATGTTTTTAAAATAATTGACAGTGCAGAGAAACTAATTTCTAAGCTGATTTTTACACATCGAATTTTGCTTTAATTGCTGTAAATGCTTTCTTTCCCTGATTAAAAAGGTGCTAAGGGTAGCTTAAGGCAAATGTATTCAGTTATTTACTTTAAGTAAAGAGCTCTGATTGCATTTGCCAGGTAGAAGGGGTGGATGGGGAATATTGGTTTAACTTTTCATCAAAGAAGGGACAGTTAGTCAAAGAATCATAGAAAAGAATCATGGTGGCGTAGGAAGACCAGGAAGCTTCATGCTGACTGGGACCTTTGCCATTGCAGTCCCAAATAGCACAGCAACGTTCAGTTTGAATGATCTGATGAAAATGGATTTGTATGGTGGCAGCAAAGAAACTGCAGGCAGCATGGCATGGCCAGGTTTGGTTGGCCTGAGCCCCAGTTCACTGGGTGAAATCGAGTGCCCCTTATAGAAAACTCTCTGTGCTCATTTTTGCCTTCCCTTGCCTGGGTAGAACAGCACCCTGGTCCTCCTGTGTGATGTCTCCTTGCAGTAATGTTGGCTGTCCTGTCAACAGCTGTGACCTTGCACAAATAAGCAATACATGGGTGGCTTAAGAAGAAGTTGCAAAGATCTCTCTTACAGATTCACAGTCTTCATGCAGCCATCTGCATCTTTCAGCTTCTGGGGTATTTCATATTAATAAAGTGTACAGAGCAGGCTTTTGTGCAGGAACAAGAGAATAAAAAATACTGTGAAAAGACCAGAACAAGTGAGGAGAATAAAGAGTAATACTGTGAAAAATACTATGTTTTCATCATTTGTATCGTAGATAAATGTAGTTAGTATGTGGGTTATGTAAGACATTGGCCTAATTCTGCCCTCATCTTTCTTCCAGTGGTGCCCTTTGACTTACCTTTTAAAGGTGAAAATGCGAAGTTTTGGCTAATTTCCTAAAGAGGACTTCTACATTATTTTGAGGGTGAGATGCTGCCCAGAATTAATTGAATCAGTTGGATACTGCAGGGTCACTCCTAGACATATTTCACAAGAAAAGATTAATTTATAGTTGGTGCAAATTAGTGCAGCTTGAGTAGAGTCAATTGAATTACTCTTGCTCAGTTCAGGCCTTGTAGTCAGATTGCCTCTGGAATATGAAGTATATCTTGTCTACTATCAGCTAAGAAGCTAATTTAATCTTTCTAAGTGATAAAAGAGGGGCCAAGCCTTCCTTCCATAAGGTAAGATAAATGAATATGTATTTTAGAGGAACACTGAGGAACATTTAAATGAAAAAAACCAATCCTGGAGAAGATGTCATGTCACCGATATAAGGGCAAAAAGGCATCTGCTCAGAGAGCTGACACCCCAGGAGCAGATAAGGAGGTAGTGGCCAGCAATATTTGGCACTTGGCTTCAGTCACAGAGAAGAGATGCAACAGGGGCCATTGACTCCTCTCTCAACAGAGAACTTCTGAGAGTGGGAAGAAGGAGTTCAGCAGATCCCTGACATGCTTCCGATGTGCTGATGCACAGCGGTGCCAGACCCAGCTGCCTTGTTTTGACCCAGGAAAGTGTTTTTAGAAGGATATGCTACCAGCTTCATTGGCAATTTGTTCACTCAGATAGTTCAGTTTTCAAACACTCTTCTCACAGCTGAGGATGCTGAGTAGACTTGCAAAAACTCACAGTTTGTGTGAGATGTTTGAAAATTAACCTCTGCTAATTTACTGAGATATCTCTGTAGCACATGTATCAAAGCACCTGGAGATAGGAGTAGTCATTGTCCATCTACCCATCAGGAAATTCAGTGTTAAAGTGGAACCAAAAGGCTGCATACCGGTATACCCACAAATACAGACACATATCAATGATGCATAGCTGGAAAGTTGCAGCTTTGGATGTATTTTGCTATTCCAGTAGAAAAATTAATATTCTAGGGTACATGACTATACTTTCCAGAATATTTTCCTGATCATCTCAAATTTCCTGAAGGTTAGGTTTTAGTGTAATATCAGAGCTATTCACCAAGTGCTCTTTGGGAGGGCTGTGTGGCAGTAACATAGATGGAAAATATTTTCCCTCATATTAAGTATAACATTGCTGTCTGGAGATTATTAATTACTTCTGATTTTTTAATGTTTATTTCACTGAGACAAATGAATGGAAAATGAAATAGCTCCTTGTTATAATTTAGTATGTAACTTCAGAAAAAAAAGCAGCATTTGCCTGTATTTTGAAAAGGCTTAAAGACTAGCCCAGTATGGTGCATTTGCCAGAAAATGGAACACAAAATAAAAACGCAAAGAGAAGAAGATGCTAGAAATTATTTCCTAACAACTAACTCATCTGCAGGAAGCACAGTGTGGGCCAAAGTGGTTCTCTGTTTTCTTCATGAAGAAAAATCTTGCTATTGTTAATTAGATCCAAATGCCTGAGTTTTGATATGTTACATTGCTATTTAACAAAGGAAGGAATTTCGTGAAATCTCTTCCCAAATAAATAATTCTGAACAGAAACTTTATGCCAATATCAAAGTTGCTTCTGCTTATGGTCAGAAGTATTCATTTCTTGTGAAAACGCTGTAGGGTGTTGCCAATGTTGATGAATTTCAGATTTTGATTCCAAGATCCAAGCACTGACTAATGAAATAGATATCAGCTGTCTGTGTAAGTCTGCAGACTACCACCATCATTCATTTGTTTCTTCAAGGTGGAAGTATTTTCCCAGTAAGTTTCAAAAATCTCTTTAAAATACAGTTCTACAGAGGAAAAAAGAAAATACTTTTATGCTGACATTCTGGGGTTTCTGCCATCACAATGACAAGTAGCTCAAATGTGCTCTGTGTACTGGCAGAAGAACAAGGTTTCTGACTGCCAGCCTGGACAGGGAGGAAGGTGGTGGTAGTGGGAGGTTGCCTGGGCCACCCCTGGGGTCAGTGGCACTTGTGACAGATGTGAAATGTACTTTTGTCCCAGCATAAAGAAACAAGAAATATTTCTCCATTTTTAAGCAACTTCTCTGATTTCTGCCCTGTGTTTCTGTTTCATGCTGTTTCCATGCAACATAGGATTCAACAACTTAGCAAGATGTTGCTATTAAAAAGCCAGCCCCTTTTTCTGCAAAACCACTGGGTCAAAGTCTTTTGCTCAGCTCTCAGTGACTAGCTACGTTTTTTTCACAGATATTAAGAAAGAGACCCTTCTTTTGAAGGGCCTCCTTCTCATCTAGTGATTTTCTAAAAAAATTCCTCGTGTTTACATCTGTTTCCAATTCATATAATCTGATTTAACCACATATTGTGCCAAAATGTCACCTTTCCCTGCTGGAATAAAGAGGGTGAAAACCAAATCCCTGCTTAGGTTGAGAGTATCCTCAATAAGATGGAGAAGACCCCCATCATAGCAAATCATGCAAAACACCAGCACTGCTAGACTTGCAGAATCCATTTTGTCTCCAATTGACAAGATCCCCTCAGAGTACACACCAATGTGAAAGGATACCAAAAATGGACTTAAAACTCAGAAGAGTAAAGGGTCCCTCAGGAAAAAAAAGGCACAAATTAATAGTCTCCCAGGAGACAGAAAAACATATCACACCTCAAGAGAAATTAAATATTTAAAGAGGCTGCGTCAACCTGCAGGGGCTCCCGAGTGCCTGCTCCTCCTGAAGATGCCCCTAGGACTAGAGATTCTTTTCTCTTCTCTTTGAAAAAGAAGAAATTAAACCCAGACTTGGCTACAAAGTTGAAGCCTGGGATGCCTTGGAGTGCCTCCTGCCCCTCCTGCATTCCCCACAGCCCTGTGGTACAGCCTCTTTGCAGCACTGTGCTGGGTGCTGGCTGTCAGGCAGGGCAGTGGGGTGGGCTGGACACCCACGAGGGGTGGCAGTGGCCAGGGCCACCATGGAGAGGTGCACAGCAGACGTGCTGGCTCATGGGGCCTTGTGTGCCAGACACCTTAGCGGGCAGGTGCTCTCCAGTGGTGCCTCCTCTCCTGCCGTCGCGAGTGTCATTTAACGGGGCAGTGTGGGTGGAAAGTGTGAGGGTTTGGCACTGTGGCCATGAACACGTGCACAAATTTCATCCTCCACTTCCTAGCTCTAGGTTCCTGTTGCAGTGCTAGGTTTAGTTTAGCAAGCTGCAGCTTTCCCTGAGAGCTCGGTGGAGCTGCTTAGGGCAGTGCGACCATTTCACCCTCCCGTAGTCCATTTTGGATGGCTCTGCAGTTTTGCTCTGGTAGCTATCAGCTCTACAAACAGGGACAACAAAGGAGGGGGGAAGGGTTTCTCACTGGGCTTCCAAAGATCTTTAATATTACACCTTGTCCCAGCGACCCTCAGAGGCAGAGACCTCACAATCTGGGTGCAGAGGGTTTTCTCAGGGGCTCAGGGGCGGTACATGCGGAGTTGGGGTACAGGAACCCAAGGGAGTCACCAAGGCTAGGGGCTAGGAGCAAGGGAAAGCAGGGGGAACAGTATGGGATAATAAAAGTACTGGATAAACAGATCACCACAGGTTCCAAGCATAAGAAGGAGGTGTATATCTTAGAGCAAGTCCAGAGGAGGGCCACAAAGATGATCAGAGGGCTGGCGCACCTCTCGTATAAAGAAAAGTCTTAGAGAGTTGGAGCAGTTTAGCCTGGAGAAAAGAAGGGTGCAGGGAGACCTTATACACCTTGCAGCACCTAAATGGGCCTGCAAGAGAGAGAAGGACTTTGTACAAGGACATGTAGTGATAGGACAAGGGAGAATGGCTTTAAACTGAAAGAGGGTAGGTTTAGACTGGATAGTAGGAAGACTATCTTTTTTTGCTGTGAGGATGGTGAGACACTGAAGAGGTTGCCCAGAGAAGCTGTGGATACCCCATCCCTGGAAGTGTTCAAGGCCAGTTCAGATGAGGCTTTGAGCAACCTGGTCTAGTGGAAGGTGTCCCTGCCCATGGCAGGCGGGTTGTCACTAAATAACGTGTAAGTTTCCTTCCAACACACACGGTTCTGTGATTCTATGATTCTAACACATTCCCTCAACTGGGAACTTGTGGGGTGGGAGGCCCAGAAACAGCATAGCAGGGCACCATTACAGTAGCTCTGCAGCTGCTTTCCATTAACCACATCAGATATAAGCTGGCAAGCAGGGGGATGGGAAATTGGGCCTTATATATTAGCCAGCTCCAGCATGCAGCTACTCTGTGTTGCAATTAGCATTTCTCTTTAAAATCCTTCCAGGCTCTGCTGGGGCAGAAGGCAAGCCACTGTGCTGCAGCACACAGCTGCTGGGGTGGTTTTGGCATGTATCATGTCCCAGACATGAGGTTTGTGGGAAACTCCCTTAAAAATCCTGTGTTTTTTAACTCAACAGAGCTAACATTTCAAACCACTAAAGAAAGGCTCTGTTGCCATAGCTCACACGCTGGCATGACCATGCTCTGTGCAGTTAGGACAGCATTCTTCACTTGTGCTCTGAGACAGGGTGCCTGTCTGAGTGCATAATCTTTACTCGGTGCCTGGCACAGCTGAATCAAACTGCAATCATGTCTTCCCACTGCGTCTCCACAGGTTGATAGCCACAGACCCTGATTTCTAACGCAATGAGGCATTGCTAATAAGGATGACTTTCTTCTCTTTAGCTTAATAAAAATATTCTCCATCCACAAATGGGACTGAAAGAAGCCAAATTCTAGGGAGGAGGAGAGAATTCCCACATTGAATTTTAGTATCTTCAATGGAAAAAAACAAAACCAAACCTAGCAACATAAATGTTATATAAAATCCAGGTAATTAAAAACCACAATTAAAATATTTTGAAGGGTGCTCATTTCTTATGGAGTTGAACCCTCTGCACTAAACCAAGAGGATAGTATCTCCCATTTTTCCAAATTACTATCCTTTTGGCATGTGTTACCACAAATCCAGGACTGGGCTAATTAAAATTGTTTTGTTGCTAACGACAGTGCATCTTCTTTCACTAAATAGTTCAAACTGCAGCCTTCCTCTTGATCTGCTGTGAGATTTTTTTAATCTCTAAATTAGAAGAAAAGCATATGCCCTTTTAATGCCTATAAGAATTTGAGCTCGTTAATGTAAAAAAAAAAAAAGTAGAAGCAGGATTTCTATTATAGCTGTTCTTTAATTATGGAACAGCATGTGTGAGAAGACTCTTTACTCACAAGCATGTCCTCAATTCTATTACACATTTTAACAGCGAATGCATGTAAAAGAAAAACAGCAATAGACTGTGGAAATTGTCCAGAGCCCTGCTCTCCTAGGGAAAAGATGCCAATGGTATTTTTGTACTGCTACTCCTCAGCAGCCTCTTTGCACTTTCCTCCGGGTTACATGCACGGCGTGATTCACTGCCTGATGGTTTCATTGAAACAGAAAAATATAGACACAGTAATGATTACATTCAATCATAAGCTACAATCAATACAGCAGAGTTGAAATGTTCTGCACCCTAGCAAGCCACTGCAGGGTCCCCCGCCCCACCCCATGCTGTTCCCTGGAGAAATGACTTTTCATTTCTAAAAGATAACAGTTGTTCCAAGTGTTCTAGCAGATGTAGTTGAGTCTCTCAGAATGAAATATGTAGGTCAGAGCAGGAGGCATTCATTGTTTTCTTTGATGTACCTTCACGTCAGCCCTTCTTTGGATGGAAAAGCCACTCACGATTCTTACGGACTGCCTGGTGGGAACTTCACTGGAGACAGCAACCCCCCAGGTTCACCCGGGGGCACCGTGTGGGCAGGGCTACAGCACTCAGACCAGAGACTTTGTGGCCTTTTATTTATGGACATCAGGGTATAAATCTCAAATTACTCCTTGAATGAAGACAATTTATCTCAAAGAAATCTTTGTTTGTGTCCATCACACCACCACCAATGCAGAGTTTGGCAAACTCAGACGCTCTGATGAGAAACAGCTCTCAGGAGACCCAGGCGAGGCTGAAAGTAGGATGGGGTTGGGGAAGGATGACGGGAACACAGCCAGAATAGGATACAGGGAGCCTCTCCAGGAAAAGTAATAAACATGACTTTTGGTCTTTAGAGACACTGTGTGTCCCTGTGCTAATCACAGTTTTCTAAGCAAAATACCCTGTTTTCAATAACAGTAAAAATTCTGGTTTGCTGTTATGTATTATTTGCTCTTTTGCAGTACCTTCAAAGGAGAGATGCCCAAAGGAATCACTTCTGCCCTATAGCTCTGATCCTCTAACAAAAACCAGCACTGCAGTATTTCCCATCACAGGTCAGGGAACGTCCCAGCACACACTCCAGGAAACTCAAACTCCCATTTCCTTAATAACCACCTTGTACTAGGAGCTAGCAAAAAAAAAAAAAAAAAAAAAAAAAAAAAAGTCTTTTCCTCTTAGCAGTGGTAACTGCCTAAAGATGAAAAATAACTCCCAGAAGGCCAGTAAAAAATTGAATCATGCTAACAAACCCTAAATAAAGGTTGCAATTCCAACATGTCCTCTGTTACCCTTGGGATGAACAGTAAGTGACAGCTGAATAAATCAAACTCCTGGAGTTTCATCATAAGTATCAGATTAAAAGTGATATCATCTCACTTTAGCTATTCATACTTCTTTTTTCTTCGTCACATCTTGGAGATGTTGGATTCTATGCCATTCACATTAGAGTTGGAAAAGGACTGGTGGGAGGAGTAGTGCAACTTTCTAAAAAACAGCCTCTCTTCTTTTTTTTTTTTTTTGGGTCATATATCAATGTTCCTAGTTTCATTTTACTGCCTGTCTCCCTTTCTTCCTTTCCCCCCGCCCTGTTTCCTCCTCCCACTCGTTAGTCTGTTCAGCACCTTCAGTGAGTCACTCAGAGAAGGCTGACAAGTGAAGTGAAGTTCGACTTCGTGTAAAGTTCCTGCAGAGCCCTTCTGCTGTGTGGCTTGCTGGGCACTGCTCTGGTGCCTTCTCCCTCCTCTGAACCTGGGCTGGGATGAACCTTGACTTCTGAGGATGTGCATTTGGGACCAGAGTCCTCTGCTGCACCTGAAATATGTGTTGTAGGCATTTCTGTCAGTCACACAGCTCACACAGGAGACTGCAGGTGAAAATCTGGAATTTATACCCCTTGCTAAAAGGCTGCAAGCCCAAACCTTAAATTATGTCATGCTAATTTAAGCCCAAGGGAAGGAAGGAGTCCCAGTATTGGCTAACTCTGTCTCCTGTCTCTCCCCACCACTGAATATGTCATCCTTAACATTTCTAAAATGGATTTTGCCTTATCACACGAAGTGTCAGCAGAGGCCACAATATTTAGGTCACAGTAACTTACTGTACAACAATTCCTGAAGCGAGGACTGAGAGCTGTATTCTTTGACCCCATTTCAGCAACAACTATAAGCATGTGTCTGACCTTAAGCACACAGCAGTTTTATTAGTTAAAAAGCATATTCCTCAATCAGAATTTAGTGTGTGATGCAGATCAGTGCTTTAACTGTCAGGTTGAGATTTGTGATGTCTCAGCAATAGTCGCCTGGCCCCAGGAGAGGTACTGTTACCAGTCTGGTAGTGAGGCACTCAACTCTGGCAGTGGGAAGGGTAACTGAGGCATTAACGCTCTCCAGAAACCTTCTTTGTTAAAGACAGAGTTGCTGAGACACTAATGATGATCTAGAGACCCCTCCTCTATAGCTCAGGGGCCTGATTCTGGACTAATAACTGGTCACCTTCACCTTGCAGAACCTGGAATATGCAGTCCCCTCTTACCTGAAAGGCACTGACAGGCCCTGGTCTGCCATGTGCCTCTGAGCAGGACCGTGATATTTGTGCTCATGTGAAACCTGGGACTTTATGCCTTTTCCAGCCTGAGGGGCTGGTGGGGTGAGCTGAACAGGTAACCAGGGTCTGGGCTTTGCAGGCACAGCTGCTCTTCATCATGGCACATCTTCTAGGAGCTGGGGAGGTGCAATTGGTTATGGCTTTCAGCTGGGAGGTTCTTGCTGTTGGCACCCGTCGTGCTTTCTTCATGCAATAGTTACCAGGAAAAATCAGAAACGTTCTTGAGAGTGAGTCTGGGACCTTCTTCCTGTCCCTTTCTAATATAGGAGCCCTTACACGAGTCACCCAGTACAGCACCTTCCTACTGTGTTTGCTCTGTTTTCTCTTTAGCATTGTGGTAAGCCCATGTACTGGAGTTGGTGGATTCAAACCTTTTTCCTGGAGACTTGTTACCTGGGACTTTTTCTGGATGTTTATGCAGGTGTGTCTCTCATTGCTACAGCTCTCCAAGCTGAACTTTGTGCATGTGCTGTGGGCTTGGGTACCAGCTGGATGCCTTTGGGTAGCAGGGGGTGTCCTACGAGAGCAACAGAGCAAGGTCACAGCACCAGAGAGGTCCTGGGCCAGCCAGGAATGTCTGATGGGATTTGGGGGCTTTCTGAACAGATGCCTGAATGGTGCCTTAGTCTCAACACAGACAGTAAGAAAGTGATTTGGATCTTGCTCTTAGCACTCAACTCTTAAATAAATCTAACTCTATTCCTTCTGTTGCAGAAATGGCAGTAAATCCTCCTTGCACTTTTAGCACTTTTACAAGTGCTATAGATGCAGCTATTAACAAGGCTTAGAAAACTCTTAAATATCCTCCATTTTCTGAAACCTGGGAAAAGCCTGGTTTATTACAAGGAGAAGTCTGGGATTGATTACTGCTTGCTCTTTTATGTACATTTAAGTATTAGGTCAGTTCTGAAAGATGCATAAATTACTGAAACCAAACTGTTGAGTTAATATGATTGATATTTTCAAACTCCTGTGGTTCTGTTTTAAGTTCCCATGGTATTAATGCCAGCAGAATAACTTACTGCAACTGAAATGCACCACATTCGGGGCTAAATTATGCTAAAATAGGTCAAGCAGCAGTGAAGGCAGTTATTTTGACTGAACTAGGGTTAACAAGATGCATGTAACAAATGCCTCAGGAGAACAATCACATGCGCTCACTGCACATGATACCACAGCGGGATACCCATAGCTTCAGGTTCCAGCTAAATGGCATCATGGTGTGCTCTTTCGGGCAAGAAAATAGTTTTACAATTGTTTGAATATGATCCCTTCAGTTTACGTGATGTAACCTGACAGTTTAAAGGGTCCCATAAGTACGTTTTCGCTGAAGCCGACACAACATCTACATACTCAACTAGGCTGTTTTTAACATAAAGCAGAGGGAGAGCAAAGAAGTAATTAATGAAAGAGCTGATACCTTTGGAGACTCCTGGTATGACAGCGTGCCCAGCTGCCTTTCCACTTGTTTCTGAAGAAAGAAGGAAGTCAGGAGGCACAAATTAGCCTGAGGTATTAAAATTGGACTAAAGCTGAAGTAGAGCATCTGAACATCCTTGGAATTTTAGGTAAAAGTAAAGAAATATGTTTCCAGAGTTAGCCTTCTTTGTAACATCAACAAAATAAAAACAAAACCTAAAACTTTTCCCTCAATTTCTTTATTTTTCAGCAGCTCCATACATCACTTATGGAACAATATGTAATCCACTCCACTTTATCTCCACTGCCTTGCCTTGCCTTGCTTTCCTTTCATTTTTCCCCCCTCTTTTCCCCCTCTTTTCCCTTTCTTTTCAAAAAGCCTCTATTATGAATTACAGCACTTGACTTTTGAACACTTCCATCACAGCTGTATGCTACGGAACGAATACCTTGCAGGGAAAAAAGGAAGCAGAGGAAAACATACAGACATATTGATTGAGCCAGCTCTCAGCAAGCACCTGGGCCCAAATACCTACACACAGACACTTTGTGCATAAACCAATTCCACATCTAATATTCAAGACCCATGTCATTTTTCAGAAATACAGAATATACAGCATAGTAAATTTAGGAATACTTATGAATATGTGTCGCATTTTGCTTATTCAAGAGCACAGGATATTTTCTGTAAACCTGCTTGATCATATTGAGTGCTAAAAATGTTATGAAATTCCCAGTCATTAGAGCTGTGTACATTTTTATGAGGGATTTTAAATTTATTATTTAGCTGAACAGAGAGAAAAAGGATAGAGAGAACAAACATGTACTCTAGAAAAGTCACTTAAAGAAACCAATTCTGTACAGAAATAAACTTCCTACTGTAACAAACCCACTATTTGAGTCTATTTTCTTCATTGAAAGTTTCTGTAGTATTTTCACTTCTGGATGGGGCTGCATTTAAGACAATGAAGAGAGAGTGCAAAAGAGGCATTGATGAACAGTCATATTACCTCCAACTTCAGGTGGTATAAAGAACTTGTAAAATACAGCACAGCACTTCTCCAAACAGAAATGCTGATTTAACAAAACCAATAATGTTCTCTAGGGTTGTATTAGTTTATCAGATCTGTTTAGAGATGACAACTCGGGAAGCTCAATTTCAGTACTATTATTTTTACTTTTATTTCAAAATAGAACATATTGAAATGCTTTGATTACTTGTAATATACCAGATTATGTGTAAAAATTACTCCTTGTCAGTGTTTTAATCTTGTCCTAACTGAAGGCTACATCCAAGTGGAATAGATGGTTAAGTTTGTAAGAAAAAATCCTGTATTGTTGTCCTGCACAAAAAAAAAATAGGTAATTCCCATTTTATCTTCAGGTATGATGCGTGTTGACTTTTCAGCATTTCAGACACAAGGGGAACTTCAGGTTTTGGACACTGGAAATTCAGGGGGGTTTACTGTCTGTCACAGCTTTGATTACTTTTATTGCTGAAATTGGTTTGGAATGAAGGTTTTAATATTGTCTTCTCATTTCAGTAATTGGGTCTAGCAGAAAGACCTTTTTCTTTCTGTTTAGAAGCTATTTTAGTCTGCCTTTGTCAGACCAAACTGGATTCACCTACCTTGAGACACATTTCCCTTTACCATAAATGAAATGTGCAAATTATCTATGATAATTAGATTTGACCCAGTTACTGGATTTGGGAACATCCTTCTATCTTGCCTGGAGCTGAGCATCCCTACAGAAAGCAAATCTCACGGTTAAGACAGGATATAATCAGGGTTAAAAACCTTTCATCAGAGACACAGAAAGAGATGTAAGTGAACTAGCACTATTCCATTGCCTGACATCGTCTGTTATTTTCTTCCGCACAGTGAATTATTCATTGCTAATGATTTAGAGTTCTCTGGCTTATCTACATGATGACAGCTCCTCTCCCCTCCTGCCATTTACACACCCTACCACAACAAGAACACTTATGACAAATAGTGATGTCACATCCTTGAACTTAGTTAAAAAGTATCAGCTATGAATCAAATGCCGCAACTAATCCTTCCTCCTCCATCTTACAACTTCAGTAAGTCGTGGGGTATCAATGGCTGAGCATTACCACCTTTGCTTGGAGATAAGCCCTACACACACAGCAGTGTAACAACACCCGATGGGAAACACATGCCCGAGAAAAACCCCATAGCAAGATTACATTGTGCTAAGAAATTCCATTTGTTGGCTGGCTGGCTCCAGAAATGTTATTTATCCCTTTTGAGCTCCCAAGTTAAAATGCAGGGGCTTATCTACTCGGAGCATAATCTTGTACCAAACCAGCAAGACATTTAGATTCTGTTGAACTCTCCGTGAGTTGCCATCGTGTTCTTAGCACAGACTTTGGGATTAGCTGACATCTGCTCCCTGAACTTGTTTTTTTTGGCGGGTTTCTGGTCAATAGAGGAAAGAAGTGAAACATTTCTATGCAACACTGAATAAGGAATAAAATGCATTTTCTTTCAGTGATGTATTCTCTTGGAGTTGCTGCAAAATAAAAGGATTCTGTCCAAAGCTTGCAACAGTAATGGCTATTAGTATAAATTCCTGGTTAGGGACAGCCTTGTGATAAAATATAAATAGCAATAAAAATCATGAATATTTACTTCCTGAATGGGAGCTCCATCCTGCCCTCCTCTGAGGGGCTCGGTGCCCTCCTTTCACAGCCCTCGAGTGGAAATGGGAGCACTCACAGAATCACAGAACATCCTGAGTTGGAATGGACCCACAAGGATCATCAATGTCCAACTCCTGGTACTGCACAGCACCATCCCCAAGAGTCACATTGTGTGCCTGAGAGCATTGTCCAAATGCTTCTTGAACTCTGTCAGGCTTGGTGCTGTGACCACTTCCCTGGGGAGCCTGTTCCAGTGCCTGACCACACTCTGGGTGAAAAACCTTTTCCTAATATCCAATCCAGACCTCCCCTGACACAGCTTCATGCTGTTCCCTCATGTTCTGCCACTGATCACCAGAGAGATCAGTGCTTGGCCCTGGTGAGGTCTCCCCTCAGTCTCATCTCCTCCAGGCTGAGCAAGCCACTCCTCATACAGCTTCCCTTCAAGGCCCTTCACCATCTTTGCAGTTCTTCCTTGGATACTCTCTCACAGCTTAATGTCTTTTTTGTATTGTGGCACCCAAAGCTGCCCCCAGCACTCGAGGTGAGGCTGCCCCAGTGCAGAGCAGAGCGGGACAATCCCCTCCCTTGCCCGGCTGGCGATGCTGTGCCTGATGCCCCCCAGGACACGCTTGGCCCTCCTGGCTACCAGGGCACTGCTGACTCATGTTCTGCTTGTCATCCACCAGGACCCCCAATGACCTTTCCATGGGGCTGCTCTCCATCCTCTTGTCTCCCAGTCTGGCTGTAAATCCAGGGTTGCAGGATCCTGCACCTGTCATTGTTAAATTTCATGTGCTTGGTGACTGCCCAGCCCTCTAATTTGTTGGGGTCTCTCTGCAGGGCCTCTCTGCCTTCGAGGGAGTCAGCTGCTCCACCCAATTTAGTATCACGGGCACGCTTACTTAGTATCCCTTCCAGTCCTGCGTCCAAGTCATTTATGAAGATGTTGAAGAGCACAGGGTGTAAAATGGACCCCAGTTAAACCCCACTAGTGACAGGTCACCAGTCTGATGTCACTCCATTCCCTGTAACTCTTTGCAACCGACCCATGAGCCAGCTGACCCAACTCCTGCTCAATCTACAGCTCCCAGGGGTAAAAATATGGTTTTGTCAATAGACTTTAGATCAAAAGTTCGTCTACTGATGTACCCAGCCTGGCAATCCCTCTCTGGTGTGGACTGGACCTGACCCTAGAAGAGAATAAAGCAAGTAAGCGTTTACCCATTTATGCAATTTTACAATCAAAAGAAATAACTCATCTGAATTGAAAAAGCAGTGGTTAGCCTGAAGAAGGGGGGAAAAAAAGGAGCTCCTCCAGACTGGCGAAGATGGGATAGATGCTGGGAAACTGAGACCATCCCATTTGTTCAGCCACCTTTTACACCAGCTGCTTTGAATTTGTATCTCTCAAAACCACCTTTTCAGGCTAAAACTCCATTCTGAGGCTGTTGAATTAAATAAGCCTCTGAAAACTTTTCCATTTATGATTTATGAGGGCAGTTAAACTCTTGTAAAAACTAAATACTGAATGAGAGAAACTGTAAAGAGGCAGGACCAATGAACTGAGTTTGTGATTAAGTGGCAGAAACCTCCTGAAGCCTAATTCCACTTCTGAATTAACATGCCACTTGACCTGGGGCAATCTTTTTACCTTATTAAACTTCCTTTCATCTACTGATAAAATTTGTAAGACTAAATATGCCAGGAAGTAAGGACACACTCATGTCTGTGTTTAAAATATTTTGAAAATCAAGACCAGATTTTATGCATATCATATAAATACTTCAGTTCTTCAGACAGTGTTTGAAGAATCATAGATTTGATATGACTAAACCAGTCAAGGTACCATGTTACCACAAATGAGGCTGAGATGGCAGCATGGAACTCCTTTTTGGTTACCTGACATCTTTACAATTAAATGAAAATACCACAAGCTGATTCATTTACCATCTGGAAGGATTAATGCAGGAACAACCATGTCTTTATGTATTAAATCAGATTTGAGTTTGTAGGGTCTGAAAACTCTGTGGTCACTGCTTCCATTCCTGGTTTTAGGAAGCTGGAAAAATCTATGTTAATTAACCAGACTTTTGCCTTTAAAACTTCCTTTGAGGATAGATTCTTGGAAATTAAGTAAATGGAGCAAGAATGCTTGAGATGTATGTTTTTTCCACGAGCCATTAGACTGTAAGCCACAAACGAGTCCGACTCTCCAGCTAGCCAAGGCTTGTC
>NW_008238464.1:2278140-2279646 GCF_000691975.1 Corvus brachyrhynchos
TAATCTCCCAGAGCGGTGACAAGCCATGCCACCCAGGTGCTGATTAATAGTGTTAGACTCGGCACCAGCTCACTTCTAGCCAGCAGTCTGAAATGCTTGGGCTGTTCCCTGGAACTGCTGGCTGCTGCAAAACATAACCCAGGCCCCAGGATTAAGCAATAGCCCGAGCCCCTCTCCCACTGCATGCCTTCATGTTATAAATGCAATTGCTTGGACTTTTCAGCTTCTGGATCTTCCCTTGACTGAAGTAATCAAAGCACCTCAACACTCTTTATACCCATGTTGTTTTGTATTTATTTCCCCAACCATTCTGAACACCTTGAAGAAGGTATTTCACTGGGATAGGGAGGGTGTGTGACTGCCAGGCAAGAATAGTCAGCAGAAATACTAGTTCTCACCTTACAAAGGATCATACCTTAACTCTGTCCCTCCTGCGAGGTGAGGCTCCTGCCACGACCCTCCCTGCATTCCTCATCCTCTCCCTGACAAGGGGCATTTAGCAGTGTACTCCTTCATCTTTGAGATCTTTTTGGTGAAGTGTCACTCCACTGACTGTCCAGGAATGATAAAAAATGGGATGTGCTTAAAACTAAGAGAAGAAAAATATTTAAAAAAAGATCATTTGCCTTTTCATTCAACAGGGCTTTTTAAAAAAACCTCATAGAAAACATCCAGCAGTCAATAGCATAAAAGCAGTTGGCCTGCCTTGAATTTTTTTATTTTATTTAAATTTTATTTAAATTTTATTTAAAACCCATGGCCAACAAAACCCTCTTTGATTTTAAACTACTACTAGCAGAGGAAAAACGATCAGTTATATAATCTTTATTCTACTATTTAACAGATACTAAATATAGTGCTGTTACTCAGAACAATACAACACATCACAATATGAGAAACAGCGCCAAAGAGGAGAATGCAGCCATTCTAGATAGATGCATTTTTAGTATTGTGTTCCTCAGGAAGAGCATCAAATATTTTTCTGAGTGACCTAATTTTCTTTGTCTGATCAAATGTGCCAGATGCTTCCTTATTCAGAGTTGCCACTCCAAGTGAAAAACTGTTTTCTGGCAGCCACTTGAAATCTCGTCTTCAGTTTTCTGTTAGGGATTATTATACAATCATTGCCTGGGCAGACTGAAAGCATATGGTAACTGGGCTGACATTATCTCTGCTATTTCAAAGTTCCCCAAGGATGTGTGGGCACAGTTACAGTTGGAGGCGTAAGCTGACCTCCCTGGTACCTACAAAATGCCACCCAAACTCGGCACTGACCAAGCAAACTGGGGCTAGAGAGCTTGGCATCCTGGTTTCCATCTTCCTCTCAGGGATGGGAGGTTTTTTTCCCTTTTGTAGGTATTTCCATCACTTGATCAGGAGAAAATTATAGGGATGGCTCAGTGCCTTTAATGTGCAGTTCCCAGGTAAAATTATATCCTTTGCAACCTGACTGGAGCTTGAAACACTGTATTTTGGTTATACCCATTGAAATTCTTACATACTTGA
>NW_008238464.1:2279777-2286701 GCF_000691975.1 Corvus brachyrhynchos
TTCCTGCTGTCCTGACTAACATTTCTTGTCTGCTCTCTTGAGGACTGGGAAGATGATAAAGATTTGATTTAGCCTTTCCCAGTATTCCTGTTGCTGGTGACAGGGAATCAATATTTGTAGGAATAGACAGCCAAACTGCTGTGAGTGTACCCTGCGCATCCCAGCCCATGCTTGCATGTTTTCCTGGCGCCAGGAACATGGTGACTCCCGGGGTGCTGTGGACCTTCTGAGCCCTTCTGGCACTCAGAGGTGGTGTCTGGACATCTGAGTAAGAGGGACATAGACTCAGTGCTGGCACTGAACCCTTTCCTAACTGTGCAGGTTGCATTAGTTCTATCTTGCTCCCTCAACCCTGCAAGGCAATGTGAGACCAAGAGGATAGAGCCAGGTCAGGGGTGACTCTCTGCACCTGCACTCTTCTAGTACAAAGACAAGAGGGATACTTTTTTCATTTATTAGAAGTATGGAAGAAAAGTTCCTTTTATAAGAAATGCTTTTACTGCTAGGTTGTAGGCAACACACATTGATTAACCAGGGCAATTAAGTGCTCAGTGCAGATGCTCAGCAAATGTCATCAGATTTTTTTCTAACCAACAAGAAGACAACATTACTGTGTGCACCTGAATGAACTTGGCACATGCCTATCCATCAAAAGTCAAGAGAGAATTTTGATTTTGTTGTTATTGCCATTATTTACTTTGTGTTGCCTTTGCCCTGGAGGTCCCAGTCCCCCCTCACTCAACATCCAGCCACAAAGGCTATGTGTCTACTTCTGACCAAGAGAGGGCCAGTGGGCAGTAGGATAGGGTGTGTGCAAACCCCAAGGAGGTCTGTGTAGGGTAGAGGAGTCAAAGCTCGGTGCTTTCTTATCTGTACTGATTTTGGGGAGAAATTCTGGGGCTGAACTGTCCCCTAGTTGTAGCAGCTCAGGATCAGACCAGGGAGCAAGCCAGCAATCAAGCAATGTCCATGACTGAGAGTGATGCTCAGTGCCTGTCTCTTTTAGTTATCAGCACATGCTGTCCCAGACCCACCTCCCTGCACTCGCTGCCAGGGGCCCTTAGCTGCACGTATCTCTGGGATAGTTTAACTAAAGGTCTCAATTCAAATCAGTATAGCCAAATGAGTAGAAATGTGGATGTTCAATAAACACTTAAACACTTAAACCTAGTTTATTTCTGCTGGGCTAAGTTGATTAGAAATTGATTTAAGATAAAAGCAAATGAGTTGCTCTTAAATTGTAGTACCTACATGGCCAACACATTCCTGTAAGAAAATCAGTAACAGGTTGTACATTGACAAAGCTGTCATGGAAATGGAAATTAGGTTTTCAAGATGTTTAGATTTTAGTTTCTTTAACTTAGTTTGATGTATCAACTATTAGTAGTATTTACTGTCTTGACAAAACTAAGTGTAGCAAAATCCTATCTCATTTTGCAAATTCTAACTCCAAATATAACTCAACATACATTTTTTTTCTTTCTGATTTAAAGTAGTGTCTATAGACAGCTCAGGGAGTCCCACAGAATTTTAAACAGGCAATATTAAAATAAATAAATCGATGAGATAATGTATTCTGCAATATTCAGAGCTGGATAGCTCATTTTCTTCTAGACAGTCTGTAATTTTACTGTAACTTAATCATGATGCAGACTATAGTATGATCTCTTAACACATTGCTGCAGGCAAGTTGTCCTAGTCACACCCCAAATGAAGAGAAAAACTTAGCTAAAATAGCAGCCACCTGGAGCAGACATGTCAGCTCAGGCAGAGCTGGCCAGGACCTAGGACACAGACAGAGAAGGTACAAGAGGTAATTGCAGAGGTAAGAAGCAGTGGGAGTGCTGGCTTCAGCAAAGTCTATACCAGGGCAGAAACACTGTAACTGCATTGACTTTAAGTCTTAGAAGCATAGTAGAAGAGTTTTATTAATAACTCCTCCCAGCCTGTCAGGTGTAATGGGAAAGCCCTAATAAATGCTTCCCAGCTGTGAATTTGCCATTTTGCTATCCCAAATTTCCTTGTCAGTGGAAGGAATTGGTTTCCCCTTCTCACCTCAAAGCCATCACCTACTCCTGATGCCTTGGAGCCCTGCTTGTTTTCCTTTGGAAACAAGCAAGCAAACAAAAAGAAGAAAGCTACTCCCAAATGTCCCTGTTAAACATTGCTCCAGAAGTTTACAAAGTTATTTTCCTTCAAATGATCAGTATTAAAAAATATCTGTCAAGGGTTATTGTGATTAGCCAGCTGTGCTGCAAGGGCCTGCACTCCCCAGCCCACTCCAGCTGCCTGTTACCCAAGATAATGTTATCTACATGGAAGTCTTAGACAGTCTGTCAATAATTATCAGTGATTTACATTGTTATTCTCCAACACGTGTTTGTCTGTGCAGACCAAGTCATGGAGGCCTTGGAAGTTTTTTTACCCAGTACATCTTCTCGGATCATTTATTTGTCCAAGTTCAAATCCCTGGACAGTAGTTTGATGTGACTTTTGCTTGGTGTGTAAGATACAATATTAGAGAGGGAGCTAGGATATATTTGGGTTCCTCTTTTCTTGCTTATCCCAACTCTATAGTCTTGGAAAGCTCATATCTTTGCTATCCTACCCTCTAAGTAGTCTTTCACATTTGTTAGACTTTCCCTGTAAAATACAGTATCTTCTACCTCCTTTTTGCTATGTGCTCTGCCCTGCATTTCATCCTTACTACCTGCTCTTTCCAGCTCCCCTATCAGCTGTGAATCCTCTGTCATCAATAATCCAGTACTTTAACTGGCTTAGAGTTTCCTTCTCTCTCTGTCCCGGTCAGATGCCAGATTAGACCCAGCAGAAGCCTGCTACTATCCCTGTTGTATGTAGTAATCTTCTTACAAGTATGGTCTGTTCTGTATTTAAGCTCTCCTCCCTTCATAGGCCAGGTGATATCGAGAGCTCCAGCAAAATTATTTGCCTTTGCACATTAATAAGTGAAGCATTAGTAACACACAACTGTAATTTTATATAATAGATTTAGATAAAATTGCTCAAGGTTCTAATCCCAGGCACATAATTTGGGCTACCACACAGTCTCATCTTCTCACCATGGGCATTGATGTCGTAGGGATTTAAGTTATTTGGTGTTGTGAAGACAAAATTCATCAGGTGAACAACTCCTTTGGAATCAGTGGGTTATGCTGCTTAACCAGAGCAATAAGATCTGCCTCTATGCCTGTGCTGCAGAGCTATCTACAGCTGTGCTAGGAAGAGAGATAAATCTTTGATTTTGGATTTTCCTCCCCGTGTGGATTACACTGTACATCTGGGGATGCTCCTCGTTGGTAAAAGAAAAAGAACAGAAGCTGGGAGCCCCATCTTCTATTCCTGGCTCAACCCCAATTCACTGTATGACTGTAGGCAAATCATTTAAGCTGTCTCTGGGATAATAATCGACACAGCAGTTCCAGGAGGCTTAATTTTTAAAGTGTCAACTCATATATTTTCTCTGATGTGCCTCAGGAGATGTCCCCTTCCCTTCACTGGGAGCAGGAGCAAGGCCTTAGAACTGACAGCAAGATTTGCAACCCCTGACCCACTCTTCCCCAGTCTGCCATAACTATTTCATACAGAATGTTTAATAATGATGCCAGAAATGCTGTCCCAGAGCTCTGAAAGCCTCTTATCAACTCTGATTCCTAAAGTACAGTGTACAGAATCCTGTGTAATGGTTTTCTTTTCACTACTTCCAGCATTAATTCTTCTCTCTTGCTTTGCCAGCAGATGCATAAATCTGCTGCCAGTGCTTTTTGTCTTTGGTTTCACTGATTGCATGACTTAACTGTGGAGCAAGAAAGTTGGGTGGTTTTTTCCAGTGTGTTTTTGTGTGCCTGAAACCCTAACCTTTCAGAAATGCCTAGTGATGGGCTGTGTCTTTGTTGGGATAGAGATTGAAGTATACATGTTCTTCATTTGGGAAGAGCTATATACTGCATGTCCATTCTTCTGAAAATCCACTGTCTCAAAGTGGAAGTATAAGCAAAACCAATCAGCTATGAACATCCAGCACATGGAAGACTCCTTCCAGACATTTTCACAGGGTGGATCACATTCAGAGCAAGATATGGAACAGACCATGTCTTCCCATAAGTACCCCTCTTCTAGTTTCAGTGGCATCTAATCCCTGTGGCAGCTACAATAAACCCACTACTTTCATGGGTAAATATTATTAGGAAAGTATTTGGTGTGTTTCTCTTACTGAAATTTAGCAGCTGGAGGCAACAAAGGGAGTAGTAAGACTGTGGGCCAGCACAGCTCTCTGCAGTTCACAGCAGTGACCTGGTGGGACACTGCTTGGAAGTTGCGCCTTCCAAGTACCTGGAGCAGGACAGACACCAACAAAGTCAATGGGAAAGCAGTCATTCAAACCTCATCAAGGTTTGAATTACATGTCTCGCTTGAATGATGAAGACTTGAATTTGTGTAGTTTGCTGTATCACAATATGGTGTTTCAAAATGTCTGCTACCACTCACTTTTAAAGCATATGTATAGTGCATATAGTCTTGTCACAGCTGACACCTTTTTTAGAGTTTGATACATGAGAGTACTCTGTTGCTGATGAATCAAGCCATTTTTAGGACTGGTTTACTTCTGAGTATTTTGGAGGAGGAAAGTAAAAAGTCAACTATTTTTCAATGAACCATCCCTATCCCTATGTTTTGAGCAATTCTTAAATCAGAACCTTTCTTTTTTTTTTTTATTTTTGATAATCATTATAAATGTGATGTAACTAACCATTCTTCAGAAGCCTTGTAGAGTGAAAAAAACCCCAGCTTTACAGCTAAAAACCTTGGCTCAGAAAAGCATCCTTCATTAGGATAACATTTAACACACGCCAAGTCCACCGGGTCCCAGCTCAAGGGCAGAAAAGATGCAACGATTTATCATAGGCTGAATTGCAATGAATAACAAGAGGTCATGGAGCCCATGTCCTTGCCCCAGGGCAGTCCCAGTGACACCTCTGTGATCCCACCAGATCCAGGTGGAGTGTGTTGGTACAGACTCCAGTAGGCTGGGCTGCCAGAGACACATCTTGTAGGCAATTCGCTGCCCTTCTGCTAGCAGAGGGGTGCAGGACTTGCCTGCAAAGACGTCAGCTGTAGCCACTGGATGAATTACAGTTTCAATCACTATGAAAAAGGAAGGAAAAATACAGCAAGAAAAACACGGCAGGTGGCTTGGGCTCTAAACAATTTAGGCCTGCACTCCTCTCTTGCTGGCAGCAGCGAGCGTAGCATGCGCATCACAGAAAGAGGTGTGCTGGGCCAAAGTCTGCCCTCAGAGGCGTGTGCACACAGTTTCCAATGACATCCATGGGAATTGAGCATGTGGATTGAGGGCACAATCTGGTTATTTATTTTCAGCTCCTCTATTATGATCATGGCATGCTAATTTCTAATTCCTTTAGCAAAAATAACACAGGAAGACTTAAATATTAATGTTGCCAAATGTCAGAAACACCTCTGCAATATACTCTTGAGCAAATTCATGCACACACATTTCAGGAACTACAGCCATGCTCATTATTGGAACCTGACATCCTTGATCAGTTAAAAGTCTCCTTATCTTCATTGAGGTTTTGCCAAGCTAAGAACTGAATAAGAGCTGGTGGATTTAACTCCTTGGTAACTGATTTGGACATGGATCTCCTGACAGCCATGGTCACAGCTTCTGACTTAGAGATGGATGCAGAAGCACAGATGTCATCTTGGGTTTGCCAGATGATAAACATTCAAGTAGGTTCACCATCTCCTCAAAAAAATTGGGACTGAAGTCAAACAAATGCAAACCCACAGGTAAGAAGAAAAGTGCAGGTGGAGATTTACCAGAGAAAGGAAAAAAGCCAGGATATTATCCTCTCACCAATCCCCAGTACCATATTCCTTGCCGCTGCTCACATTCACAGGGAAATAAAGGAGGTACTGGATTTAGCTAAGAGGAGAGATGAAAACCTCCACAGCTGCAAGTATGCTGTGTGGGCTTGCTTCTGGCAAGAAACAGGCCATGGGTCAAGGTCACAACAGCTGCACCCTACCCCTGCCAGTGTGGGGGGTCCCATCTCTGCTAAGGACACATTCAGCAGTGTGTGTCTGCCTGGGCCTCCAGCAGCAGAATTCATCATGCTAAATCAGGTGCCTTACCATGCCAGCTGCAGGTGGTCAATCAGGTCCATGGGAGGGACAGGGGGAAATGTGCCTGAACCTGATATATTTCTGCACAGTTGCTCAACTAGCACAAGCTCTCCATCAGGGTACAGGACCAGAGGAAAGATGGCAAAAAAGAAGCAGCATTTTCTTCCAAGGGAAGCTGAGGCAGCTTGCACAGGCTGCCCCACTGTGTGGCAGTCAAGTGGTGAAATATCATCTGCCTAACCTTCTGCTGAAGGGAAGGGTCTCCACGGTCCTTGGCCCTCTTTGCTGCTCTGGTTTGGGTATCACTGAAGGAACGTTCCTGTCTCCTCCACATTCTGCAGTCTTTGGCAGGCCCTCTGGTCAGGCTTGTGGGATCCGAAGCTGTCAGGGAAGATGGAATAGAATAAAAATGAATAAAAAGCTCAATTATTTGGAAAGTGCCCCCAAGTAGAATAAGAAAACTCCATGGAATACAGCAGAGCCACATAGAGAGGGGGCAATAAACCAGTGGTGTCAGGGAAGGCACACAGGGTGTGAAAAAGAGGGACACCTGGAAAAAACTGCGGCTGTGGAATCCTGCTTCTGGACATTGTTCTGCGCCTCATGAGTCCCACCTGAGAGCTGCCCCTCAACAGGGCACGCAGCAAGGCAGGGATGGCACTGCCAGAGGTACCTCAATCGCACGCTGCCCAAGCCCCCAGCACCGGCGCTGGCTCCGGCGTGTCCTCGTTTCGCTCTCAACATTCCATTTCATAACAG
>NW_008238464.1:2286780-2314188 GCF_000691975.1 Corvus brachyrhynchos
CAGGCACCCCGAGCCTGCCATCGTCCTCCAGAAATGCACAGCCTGTCACAACTCGTTGCTTAATGCTAAACTACCCATAATAAATAAACATGGTCCTAATAATAGTTCGCCTGACCTGACTCACTGTAGGAAACAGCCTCAGAAATAAAAGAAGATGACTTTCAAACAGAAGAGTTATAATTTTACGTAAATAAAAAATGAAAAGGGCAGCACAGGACAAGCATGGGGAAAATCGTATTGCAGGGAGTCGAAGTTGCAATCCCAGGGTGTTAATGGGCTTGCCTGGCTGCTAAATTTGACTCTGTCTCCCCCTGTAAATTTGCTGGAGTTTGACAGATGGATGTGGAGAAATATTACTTGGATTGTCAGATAACCGTTAGTCACCCAGATTAAAAACAAATTCCATTGACGTTATGTCATACTTTGGGAGCCCAAAACAGATACTGATGTTTTCATCTTGTTGCAGGGAGGAGGGAGATGGGAGTGGATAAAGTAAGAAATCAAAATCACCCAGATAGGGCAAGTCTTTTGGCTTGCTTTGAAAAATGACACCACAGCACAGTGCACTTAGCTGAAAATGAGAGATAGCACAATCTAGAGTGATAGTACAGCCTATCTCACTCTCAAATGAAGGGGAGACAAAGACAGTGCTATCATTAAAAAACCCAGAACTTTTAGGACCTGTACACAGTTGTTAGTCCAAGTGTAGGAACCAGTTTCACTCAGTGGAGGCTGCAAGATCCACCCCTCAAAAAGCTTCTCACACCAGTGGGATGTGTGGTGGGCTGAACTCCACACATCCTGGGGAGCACAAGGTGTTTCTTCTCACCTTTGAGTAAGAAAACAGAGGGAGATGCTGAGCATCAGCAGGTGGAGCAGGAGAGATTAGGACTTGCTCAGTCTGCAGGAGTTTTGAGGAGATGTAACAGCCAGCCAGCATCTAGGAGGGACCATGAAGAAGCCAAAACCCAGCACTTCACAGCACCACGAGGCAGGAGGGTGAGAAACAATCACAGACTCATAAAAGTGTTTAGTTTGTAAAAGACCCTTAAGATCATTGAGTCCAACCATTATCATAGCACTTACAAGATCACTATTAACCATGTCCCCAAGTGCCACATTTGTATGTCTTTTAAATACCTCCAGGGTTGGTGACTCAACTGCTTTCCTGGGCAGCCTGTTTCAATGCTTGACAACTCCATCCTCCTCCTCTGGTGAAGAATATTTTTCTCATAACCAATCTAAACTTCCCCTGGTGCAACTTGAAGCTATTTCCTCTTATCCTTGTTACTTGGGGGAAAAGACTGACAATCTTCTTTCAGGTGGTTGTAGAGAGCAATAAGGTCACCTCTGAGTCTCCTTTTCTCCTGCCTAAGCACCCCCAGCTCCCTCAGCCACTCCTGATGGGACTTGTGCTCCAGACCCTTCACCAGCTCCACTGCCCTTCTCTGGACATGCTCCAGCACCTCAATATTTGCCTTGCAGTGAGTGGCCCCAAACTGGACACAGAATTAGAGGTGCAGCCTCGTTACTGCTGAGTACAGGGGGACAATCCCTCTCCTGGTCCTGCTGGCCACACTACTGCAGATACAGGCCAGGATGCCACTGGCCTTCTTGGCCACCTGGGCACATGCTGGCCCATTTTCTGCTGGCTGTTGACCAGCACTTCCACGTCCTTTCCCACCGAACAGCTTTCCAGCTACTCTTCCCCAGGCCTGTAGCACTGCATGGGGTTGTTGTGATTCAAATGCAGCACAAGTGGATCAGTAAGAGGCATCAGGTGAAAAGAGGGAGGTTTGGATTCAATATAAGGACAGCTAGGTAGTGGAACTGGTTGCTCCAAGAGGCTGTGCTGTCTGCTTGTTTGAATTTTTTCAAAACAAAGCCACAAGCAGCCTGGCCTCAGAGCTCCCCACTTTGGGCAGGAGGTTGGACTGGAGACCTCCTGAGTTCCCTTCCAACCTGAATTGTCCTATTATTCCTTTGATAAATTCACAAACCATTTTTGCTTTGTTGACCTCCATGGTGACTATGATGACTTACATCCACTGAAGATCTGGTGTTAAGTTTGTAGGTAACTGTCCCAAAATCGACAACAAAATGGGATTGTGTTTTGCATGAATCATTAGGTGGTATAAAGAAGTCTTGAAAGGCCTCTACCAGTGATAAACCAATAAAATATACTGGAGACATCTTGAGGCAACAGAGAGACTTGAAAGGATCTTGGTGTTGGTCAGTGTTATGTGTATGTACAGAACTAACTATGTCTTTGATATTAACTTTTGGTTGCTCAATGCAGTACCTTACTAGTATTCTTTCTGTACAACGTGGTCTGTGCTTTTAATTTCCTAAGTTTATAAAAAAGTCAAAAGAGGAAGACTGAAATTCCATCCCAGAACATCATATTGATTACAACATGGTTTGTTGCCGCAGTTTGAACCGATACCACACACGGACACTCATCATTTGAGATGGCAGAGAAAAAGATAGCAGGAGTGACCTGTCACCCAAACCAGGCCCTCGTTCACAGATTCACTGTATCTTTGAGGAAAGAATGACTTATTATCCTGGAGCCTGAAATCACACTTAAATCAGGTTAAAATAGAAGGCAAATACAGTAATTTATTCATAGCATCCAAAACAGGCAAAACAGTTACAAATGTATATAGAATAGGCAATGGATGAAATGAAATAGGAAGTTATGGGGCTGCATTAGGTAGACATCCATCAGTCACCAGACCTGAAAAGTTCATCCAGGACTCCAGACATTGTGCATGGCACTGCCAGGTGCATCTTCTGAGAGATGCCCAAGGCATCTCACGGGGGGTACACAGCTTCTCTGGGGGAGCCCCACCAGAGAGCTGTCCCCAGTGCCTCTCTTCCCTATCTTCCCCTCAGATCACCTCTCCTTTGAGATCAGCTCACCTCTCTTTCATAATCACATTATCTTTGGTGTTCAGGCTTCACTTTGAGCTCTTCAAGGGGTCCAGACCAGTTTCATCTGTCATCCTGTAGTGCAAACTATTTCTTCCTTTGCCAGAAGGCATTCTGACCACTCTCTTAAGTAAAATAACAGGGCTTTTTCCCTTATTCAATATGGAAATGCCTCTCTGTTGGATGAGAGCTCCTGCATTTAACTGACTGGTGAACAACTCTGTTTCAGGAGAGTCCCCCTCCCTGACCGGCCACTTGGCATTTCTCTGGCCCTTTTAGTCTGTAGCACTGTACAGGAGCACACTACACAACCTCCAGAGCAGGAAACTGCATGTAGCTCACTCCAGGCTCTTGCCTGAGATCAGACACCATCAGTAGTTAATCTTGTTGGGATATGACAGGTTTCCCTGTGTTAGGCTGGAATGACTGTTGCGTGACGTGGGATTTGATTCTCTCACTAGGCTCCCCCAGTGCTGAGGAAGGGTGACAAGAATACACAAAGCTAAGAAGAGAACAGCAAAGGCTTTTCTTGAGGTGGAATTCAGGTGTCTGTCTCATGCTATCAAGCAGCTAAAAGACAGTCAAAAACACAAAGGCGGGCAGGCAAGTCCAAAACAGAAAAATACAATAGGAGTGAAAATAGAATAACTTATTAAATATTTGAATATTTCTATTAAAATAGGTGGGGGAAAGTGTTGTAAAATTTATCTTTCTTATTGCCAAAGACAGTAGTTCTCATTTTCTGTTAGGGCACAAGGCAAATATCCATGGAAGCACTATGAAATACCGCATTCAACTTCAGCAAATTCAGAACGGTTATGGTACACAAATATGAGTAGTTGAAATGCCTGCCTACACCATGACAACTGCTTCTTCAGGCTAGTTCTCTGCCTCATTTTTGTCTTGGCTTCCTGTTGAAACTGGGATGAAAATACAAAGGCAGGCAGCCTACCTTGCCAGATAGCCTTAATTAATTAATGCAGTGAACAGAGAATTCAGTCTTGTTTTCTTCTCAGAGTCAATCTGCAGCATCCCCATAAAGGCTCTGCATTGCTGAAACTAATCAAACCTCAAGAAGTTTGGCATCCGTTTGTCCCTTTGAAGTCTTACAGAGACCCAGGCAAATATCATGCAATAAATTTGGCAAGAGAAGTCACTCATATACATCTGGTGCATGTCACATACTTCATCTTTTTTGCAGGAACCAGCCTGAAACCTTCTGCTCTGTAAACGAGTGTGAGTATTCTGCCGTCAGCAGTCTTGGGGTGACCTTTCTGTTTAAGCAGTTGTCATGGTTAACTTAGGATGTTTGAAAGATCTACGGTGGAGCTGGTCACTCGAGGCTTATCTTACAGCGGTTGATGAGACCCTGTCACTCCCCTGGGGCAGTTGGTCTGACCTCGTGCTAGACCCCAGTGTGAGGATGAGATGAAGTGCCCTCTGCAGGTGCCTGCCTCTGTCCTTTGACTATAAAAGGGAGTTTGGGTAACTAAGTCGAACTTAGATGTCTGACTTTCAGATGCCTGAGTTACAACAGATGTATCCTGCCTAGACAGAGTACAACTGGAGTAAAACACATAAAATATGTTGAAAGCATAATAAAGTTTAACGCATTTCCAAACGTAGCACTTAAAAAGCTGCAGTGGTGTGTGTCTCCTTCCCCCAGCAGCAATTCATCTTGAGGTAACGCAACTCTTTCTTTTCCAAGTTTACATAACTTGTCATTCTATATTCAAGAGTAAACATGTTTGGTTTCTTCCATACTTAGAAGTATTTATGAAAAATGGGCAGATTTTCCTTTGTAGCTGAAGTACAATGGACTTTTTCGAAACAAAATGCCTGACCACTGGAACATTCACCTTCTCTCCAGGAATTCCAAGGATCACATTATATTTTAGACAGACATTTCTTGATCAACTCAGGGAACTATGAACTATATTCTTTATTGTACCATTTATATAAATATTAACTGTCACATCATACATTCTAAATGCTGACTGTAATGATAAGTAAATATTGTTTGAGGGGCATAGGTGAGGCCTTGGGATATGACAAAATGTTAAAAGTAAAAAATTGAGGACAAATATTAATAAACTCCAAATTACTGTTAGTTTTGTACCTCTGGCAATATGTTACCCAGCTGTAGCTGAAGAAAATAGTAATTTATTTTTACTAAACTGCATGATTTTTAAATGGGAGTGTTGTAAATCTTATTTGAAGAGTTCTCCAGAAGGAAAAATTTGAGCTGCTCTGGGGCATTTTTAAACTATGTCATTTTTAAACTAGACAATAACATGGTTTTATAACAGGTCACGTGAGCCCGGTTCAGCCACAGGAGCAGTGCAGGCGTGCAGTAGATGTGCAGGCACTGGCCATGGGTAGCTTTAGGCAGAAGCAAGGCTCAGTGTGTAGAGATGAGACAGAGAAATGAGAAAGGCAGTATGAGGACAGGCAGGGGTGACATCATGCCAACACCCTCCCCACCACCAAAAGCTGTCCCCTCCCTGTCCAGCTGCGCCTCCTGGACTGAAAGGTCCACTTCCCTGTGCAAGGATGGCTGGTACTCGCATCTCTTCCGTGCATCCTTGGATTAGTTGTATTAATAGACATCCCTGTAGCATTTACAAAGTGTGCACTGAGTGGTCTAGAGAGGTAACAGTGGAGTCACAGGAAAGAAGAATTATAAGTGCTTTGAGGGCTTTAAATACAGTATTACAATCAGAGTTTGATGGAACAGAAGTTCTGTGACGACCAGCCAGAGAGGTAAGCATTTCCCACAACGCAGAAATCATTAATTCAACCAAGAATGAAGACAGCACCATCATTTTCATTATCCCCTAATTTAATTGTCACAGATTAAAGCCTGGCAAATCTGGGCACAGATTCCTGTTGTCAGACTTCAAAGAGAGCTCCTGAAGTCTTCTGCCAGAATCAATGATCATCGCTATATCCTTTTCTCAAACAGCATCTGTATCTTCCCTAATGCTAATGAACATTATTTTTGCATGCTTCTGAGCAGGCTAAAAAATACACTCTTGAATCGCATTTCCCATGTGAGGGGGAAAATGAACCCTTCTACATTTGTTATTCTCCTCTAACAAGGATTTAACCATGGTGTGGGTACTAATGAGTGACTTGCAGTTGCCCGCCTCTCACTTTAGTTTAGTACTCAGGAATATTGAAGATGAAATTTCTCAGCTGAAATCATGACACGCTCTATAGATTAAATGTTTCAGAGCTGTTCTTATAACAAATAATCAAGCTGTCGAGATTGCTTGCTATGCAGACTTGCAGACCTCTTGGGTCACTGTTGCCAAGGAGTAATTTTCTTTAAAGTAGACTCACTTGTCCATCTTATGAAAAAGAAAAACAGAAATAGTAGGTTTCAAGGAACTTGGTGTGAATGATACACTTTCATTTCACGTCAATTTGCCTACTCTATGTGCTATTTTTCAATACGCACTGTAATTGCTAATTACAAAAAGAATTAGGCTCCAAAGCTGAATTAAGGTAGAAAATACCTGAAAGAATTTCTGATGGAGCTATAATTGATGATAAATTTGCCTCTGGAAGTATGTCCATTTTTGTTCTAATAGTTACACAATAGTGAAAAGTCAATTACTACCATATTATCATTGTCAAGCAGCGGTCACAGAGACAGTTCTCCTGTGTGCATAAGTGTCTGCAAATCAGTGTCAGGGAAGTGCCAGATAAATTTATATCTTCATTCTTTACTGCCCTGTTGATATTTCCCTCAGTACTACAGCAAAGCTCACACATCTTTATTCCTTTTCCATCCACTAAAATTTTATTTATGGGGTGGCACATTTACAGTGCAAAGTGCTTGAACGTGGCTGTAAGCAGATGCTACAAACTATGAGACATGGTGCATTAGGCAAGATGTTATATACCCCTTTCCAAGTAGTTGATTTCCAAACTAGCATTGGCTGATTGAAGGACTCGGTCATTCAATATGGATTAACCAAAAAGATCTACTGGATGGAGTGACTCGTTTCTCACCATTCTGCCCCGTAAATGGGGAGAACAGAATTGTAACAACCTTGTTGTTACACTTGGTGTCTGTTAAAACATAACACCTGGTGTCAGTTATTCTTAATAGATTGTAGGTACAAAAATGCTGCTAGCAAGGATTTTCTTGCTATTTTCTAAGCCCGTGAGAGACTTTTCTCTCTCACAGAAGAGGTAGCAGGGAATGTAAACAACCAAGCCACCTGCAACCTTGGAAAGTCTTGTTTATGGTATAGTAGAAAAATATTTTTACAATGGATGTTTTAGGATTTTAGCTGATCACTCCCAAGGGGTGGCTGATCCTTTGTCCAATTAGACTATGAAGACAAAAGTCTATAAAAGAGTTTGTAAAATAATTAAATAAATCAATCTTGCTGCACAATTCCTGCCTGCTGGATCTTCTCTCCTCCTCCTCCCTACAGCTGTGGGACACGGTGATATACCCTAGGGCCTAGGCCTTCAGTAATAATTAGATCACTATCTTTTTGGGCTCCAAACACCAAAAAAACCCAAATCTCACTTCTTCAGCAATTAGACAACAGAAGTTAGGAAAACTGTCCAGAGACTGATGTAGTGGGCAGCATCCCTGTCCGTGGAAGGGAGAACGGGTTGAAACTAAATGATCATTAAGGTCCCTTCCAACCCAAACCAATCTATGATCATCTTCTGGAGGGCAGGAAGACTCTGTAGAGGGATCTGGACAGGCTGAGACAGATGGATAGGCTGACAGATAGATGGGCTGAGACCAGCAGCATGAGGTTCAGCAAGGCAAAGTGCCAAATCCTGCACTTGGGTCACAACAACCCCAGGCAGTGCTACAGGCTGGGGACAGAGTGACTGGAAAGCTGCCCAGTGGAAAAGGACCTGGGGGTGCTGGTCAGCAGCAGCTGAACATGAACGAGCATGAGCCCAGGTGGCCAAGAAGGCCAGTGGCAACCTGGCCGTTGTCAGCAATAGTGTGGCCAGTGGGACCAGGGCAGGGATTGTCCCTCTGTACTCAGCAGTAACGAGGCTGCACCTCTAATCCTGTGTCCAGTTTGGGGCCACTCACTGCAAGGCAAATATTGAGGTGCTGGAGCATGTCCAGAGAAGGGCAGTGGAGCTGGTGAAGGGTCTGGAGGGTAAGTCCTGTGAGGAGCAGATGAGGGAACTGGGGTTGTTTAGGCAGGAGAAAAGGAGACTCGGAGGTGACCTTATTGCTCTCTACAACCACCTGAAAGGAGGCTGTATCCAGGTGAAGGTCGAATTCTTCTCTCAAGCAACCAGTGACAGGACAAGAGGACACAGCCTCAAGCTGTGCCATGGAAGGTTCAGGCTGGACATCAGGAGGAATTTCTTCACAGAAAGAGTGATTAGACATTGGAATGCCCAGAGAGGTGGTGCAGTCACCATCCCTGAATGTGTTTAAGGAAAGACTGAAGGTAGCCCTTAGTGCCATGGTCTAGCTGACAAGGCAGTGATCAGTCAGAGGCTGGACTCAATGATCTCAGAGGTTTTTTCCAACATAAGTGATTCTGTGATTCTGTGATGATTCTATGAAACTCTTAAAATTTTCTAGGAGGACATCTATAACAGCAACAGTGAAACTGGAGGAAATCTGTCACCAGGCTCCCATCAGAACACAGACTCCTGGGCTTCTTTAAATTCACACTTTCTAAGTAAACTTGTTCCTCAGGAGGAAATCAGTTCAAAGAGATCAGACAATCTGCTCTTGAGAGTCTACCAGCATAGGTTTGCCTTCGGAGCATAGTCAAAGGACAACTGAGGTCAGATATGGTGGGGAAGGCATCCCTGGCATTTTTCTGGGAGGGACAGTTCTGGTATAAGGACATGCCATTTTCCTTCAGAGCTTTCTGAAGGCTGCAAAAACCTGTGATATAAACAGTTTCAGGAGATGATTTTTTCTAGTTTTATACTCTTTAGTTTGGTATGGAAGAAGAGACTTGGGACCAAACTGTAATTCAGATTTCATTTGCTCTCCCAGAAGGTTATCTACCTGCTGGTTTGTGACTTTTTAACAATACGTTTGCAAGTCACAGGATGCTGTTAAATTCAGCTGATCCATGACTCTATCATAACTTACAGAGGTGCTGCCAGAGAGACAGGGCTGTTGGGCCAGAAGAATTCGGGTAAAGTCTGTCTGAAAAAGGGGAGACACCCTGGTAATTTCATCGTTATCTCAAGAAGTGCAGTACCACAGACCAGTGGAGGCACTGGAAGCCCAGGATGATGCAAAAAGAGCAGCAAATATAAACAAACATATTTCAAGAGGGATTTAAAGCACATACAGGCAATGCAAATATCTGCGGTGAAATGGGAAGTGTTCCTATATAAGGAACCCTCAAAGTTTAACATCTAAGATAAACACCTATGCGGTGGATTTAAAGAGAATTTTCCTATGGTAGATGTTTCCAGAATGGTCTGTTATGGGGGTGCTTTTACTTCTGAGGTTCATTTTACCACCAGCATGATTCCCCATCGTTCTTACATATGAACAAAGCAATAATGCACAGATTTCATACACTCTTAATGGGAGTAGCCATTAAGAATCCATCAGGATCCATCTTCATTTCTCATTCTTCCTCAGATGTCCATGGTTCTGCGAGAAATAGGAAAAAATAAATAGCAAATTCATAATGATATTGCAAATGTAAGTTAAAAATGCTTACAGATGGAGAGAATATTTGGAAGTGTTAAAAAAGCTCAAAAATGCTAGGAAAATAAACCAACAAGTTCTTCCAATGGCTCAGCTTCTAATGTCCACCTAACAACTTTTACCCTGACCTACTTTTTGTACAAATAAATATAGTCACTTGCATTTTATCACCAAAATAGACATATTCAGAGATGTCAGGAAGTCTGAGTATGATTCAGTTAGAAAAGGCAGTCAGTCAAAGCCATGGAAAACCAGATATTCACTAGAATTACTCAAAACCTGCTTGGTAAGGTGAAAAGCACAAATAACCCACCCCGGCAACCCAGAGTTGCTGAAAAGGATCTCTGTCCTCACCTCTGAATTAATCGCAATCAAAATACTTCTTTGTAGTAAAAAAAAAATAAATTCTAAAATGAAAAGACTACAAAGAGAGGATCCTTTTCAGCCCATTCTGAAGGGAAAAAATGCAAGAAAAATTACAGATCCTTTTTTTTTCTGAAAGATTTTATGCTTTCCCACTGCAGTCTGTTGAGATTGTGTGAGACCTAGCATCTGGCTACCTGAAACTCAGTATTCAGCCCTACAGAACGATATATCGTAAGATGTACTCATTCCTTGCTTGAGTGCAGATTATTAGAAAAGACTATTTTCAAACACAGGTATGAGCCTTGCCCTTAGGGCTGAGTGTGCTACAAGGTTCTTGAGGAAAAGAAATAATATATAAAAGGCTGGCATAGGATGGAGCCATTGCATGGGGTGCTTCAGGAAAGGAACTCCAGGGGTACTCCAGGAGCTGTTTCCTCTCCATGGCCCTCTGGCTTTCCTTCCCAGGCATCTACTTCACTGTTAACTGGCCTCTTTACAGCTCAGACCAGTGGATGTAAGTGTGGGGATGATTCCCCACCCACAGGTTCTGGAATATTCCTGACAACATTTTTAATCTGCTAGTTTATGCAAATGTAACAGGGAGGAAATGACCTAACCTAGCACCATCAGAGGGAGTGATTAAGCCTTAAATATTAGTAGAAACAGTAAGAAAATCACATACTCCAGCACTGTTTAGTTATGGATTTACGGGAAAGAGCATCATACTCAGATCATCATGATTCTGGAGGTCTTCTCTGAGAAGTTGCGAGCCCTTTACCTGCTCTGCTTGATCGCTCTGAGCTCATCAGCAGAGTGATCAGTGTAGCACTTGGCTGAGCTCTGAGACATTTTATGGAAAGAGTTTCCAGGGAAAGTTTTCTGCTTCTGTGGCTACCATGAGGCTGAATATATTTTGTCGAGGGACAGAAGGGATTTATCTCCAAGCAATCAGAAATACTCATGCTGGACTGTGGACTTCACTCACTGGGATTTTTACATGCAGTGAGCGCTGCTCAGGGACCAGAGGCTGTGCCGATACACAGAGTAAAGTGTATTGCTGGGACTGCCACATCTGCTCCAGAAAATGCTCTCGAGGAAGGGGCTGTTTCAGAGTAAAGGTCTCAGCAAAGGTGAGGACAGGGTGGAGATTTAAGTTTCAGGATCTGACCCTGCTCCTCCTTCACTTAATAATAAAATGTCCTGTGGCTGCAATATCACTCTCCAGTATTTATTATTACCTATCATTATTACACAAAAAATCTTTGATCAGAAGGTAGGCAGGTAAAAACTTTCCTTTCTGGGTAACCACTGCAGTTAGTAAGGAGATGAAAGCCACTTTAGCAAACCCTTCTCTCTGTATTAGCTTTTTTCTCTTTTCTTTTTCCTGTTGCAAACATGAGTGGAATCTCTGGGTCATGGTGATCGCCAAGGAAACAACTTCCTTAAAAAGAGAAGATACAATTTTACAGAACAAGTGTGGTTTTGCTTCAGGGCTAGATAAATGGCTGCCAGACCCACACTGGATGATGTTGAAAACCTGCCTTCAATGTCTTCCCTGGAATCTGTAGGTAGTCTTTGTAAGGGTTTTTAGTTATTATCTAGATCTGACACTCAACAAAGTCACACATCACAGCTCCAGGTGTGGAGGGAGTGTGTCCTGCTCCCTGGGAACTGATAACCTCCTCTCCTGCCGATTTGGAAGAGGGAGCAACTAGAATTGCTATGAGGTGAAGGTGATGTCCAATGCTGGCTGCTAAAAAGTGGAGAAGATGGAGGCAATTCAAGTTTTACACTCCTTTTCCTATTGCACATCTTTGGAAAGGCCTGCATTTGGAAGTTGAGTCAACTCAGTTGTCTCAGAGCCCATTGTGCAGAGCAAGAGGTAGAGTGGCCTTCTTTATTGAGAGAGTCCTTTCTGACCCAGAAAGAGGAGCAATTGCTGCTGCAGTATACCCCAATGAGCATACCATGCTTCCTTAAATCTGTTTTTCTGGGTAGCATCCTGTGGGAAGAATGAGCAAGTTCCATAGTTTCATCTCTGTAGTTTTATTAGAGCTATGTCAAAATGCTGTGGTGCCAATTGTCTTCCGTTTTTGCTAATTGTTAAAGGAAATATCTTAATTGTGTAGAAGAACGTGCAAGTGTAACATATGACTTATTATCGAGAACCCAATTTTTTATGCACTGTAAAACTCCATCTGTCCTGTCATCTGGAGTTGGCTACTACTCCTCTAACACACAAACACAGATTAAGAATAAGAAGTTTTAAATATCCAGTGCATTAACCAAAGCAGGGACAGGTTTTATTTAACAGAAAGTATTGGAATAGCAGACTCATTTCTGTCCTGTGGGTATTTATGAGGATATTATGTAGGAGTTCCTGTTTCTGACATCAGGTAACCTAATTCACAAATTTGTGAACTGTAGTCCGTTCTTAGGGGTTGCGTAAGGAGCCAGGGCTGCAGGGCATTTTACTGCCTTTGGAGAGAAAATGGCTTATTTTTTTTCCTACCCACTGCTGATAACGTAAGGGTGTTCACACGTCAGACTGCTCTAACGTACACTGGCAGAAATTGTTTCCACCAGCTCAAGGTTTCTGACCTAATAAGCACCGTGACTTTATGGCACTTGGAAGGAGTGATTTGCACAGAGCCAGCCTGTCCTCTGCTTGCTGGCAGGTCATGCCAGGTCTGCAGTGCTCCTCCCTCCTCGCTTCCCACAGCCAGAGCATGGACCTGGCCCATATTCTCAGGAATTAAAGACTGTTAGTCTTGGTGAGTTCTAATGTGGCCTTTTTAGCAACATAAACACACCACACAAAGATTTTGATCAGTCAATAAGATTTGGAATGACTTAGATAAGTGTACTAGTTTGAAAACAAACCAGTGGGAGGCACCAAGTCAGAATAACAATTTAATGGAAATTAAAGAAAAGGGGAAAAAAAGGTAAAAGAAAACACTGTCAAACTGGCAGAGTCAAGGTACAACCTGACACCCTGTTAGGCAGGGTGGTGGTAGCAGTCTGGTAGAATGGTGGCTGCAGTCCTCTGAAGCGGTGATCCTGTAGTAAAACAGTCTGCTCTTCCTCAGGAAGTCCAATGGTGGCTGTGCAGCTCCTATCCTCTGGAAATCCAGTAGGAAGCCGGTGTCTCTGGTGTTCAGGCTCAGATTATATCCACGATGGGATGCTTGGTTCCTCCCTCTGGGTGGAGCATCTCACAATGGGGTAATGAGTCATGAGGCCAAGTGTTGATTAGGCTCATTAACAGAAGATAGTCCGGAGGGAGTTATCTCTGAGTCAGGCGGCAGGACAATGATGGGCCATTAACAGCAAGATAGTCTGGGGGGAGGAGGCAAGGAAACACTGCCCCACCTGATTTCAACAGCTGATGGGGATGGTAATAGAATACACTGCAACCCAGGACAATAAGCACAGGAGTAAAGTGTATGCTGGACAATTTAGGCTGTGGCTCAGCAAAACCCCATAACTTTTCTCATGTCTGTTAATAGCTGCGGCCTAAAGACAAGCATGTCCTTAAATGCTGCCCTGAAAAGCTGGATTCTTAGTTTCACATGTTGTATGGATTAGGCCTTGCTTAAAGAAAGTAAGCAAAACTCATTATTGAAAACTTGCCCTCTCTTGTTCTTTCCAGAAGCCTTGTGGTGTGCTGATGAGTGTGAGATAGAGCCAGTAGCATCCACAGAAGACAAGCAGAATGATAGCAGCAGCCCTTGAAGAAGTGCAAAACACCTCACTTGTTAATTTTTTACATATTATGCAAATCTCTGGAATAAAGCAAGAGTGTTACAAAACAATGTTCATTCCTAGACCTGATCATCTCTCATAGAATTCAGAGATTCTTTAAAAAAAGAAAATGTTCAATAACTATAGAAAATAATTCAATTCAGAATTGCTTTAATGGATATTTTCCATTCATTTTATATGGAGCAGATTCAGCTCTATGGTAATGAAACTTGCAACAGAGATCTCTGAAAAAAACTATGGAATAATAATAGGTCTAAGTACAACTATGTATTATACAAACACTAGATTTTTAGAAGGACTCTGTGTAGGCAGAGCAAAATGTACTTTGATGCTCCACTAGCAAAAAATAAAACAAACAAGTAAGCAAACAACATGTAGGCAGAGCAAAATGTACTTTGATGCTCCAGTAGCAAAAAATAAAACAAACAAGTAAGCAAACAAAAAACAAACCAACCAAACCAAACCAAAACCAAAAAACCCCAACCTTATTTTTATTAGGACTGCCTCAAAAATAGCCAAAATATTCCCCGTCAAGGGACTTTCACTGAAGGAAGAGGCCAGACCCAAATTTTCTACCAAATCCTGCTGGTTTTGAGGGCTCTTCATTCTTCCCCAGTTCCCCCTAGCCTGTGGAGTTTGTGTGTGAGTCTCCCACCAGAGGCAGCCCAAAACTCTCTGTCGTGGCAGAAAAACTCATGTAGGTTAGGAATTCTGCTGCCGTGGGCATTGAACATCCCTATGCTGCAAAAGTGAAAATGAGTGTGAGTGTCAGATAGAGATCCTGAACTTTTCCCAGTGCACTGAATACACAACCAGGACTGCTTTAGGGTAGGCATAAGGGAGGGGGCAGAAGGGATCTCCTGATTCTGGATCCTCCCAATGCTACCTTGCTCTTACAAGGCAGCTCTGGGCATGCATGGCTGCAGTGATGGGGGGGCTGTGAGGGGTAAAAATTACAGATGTAAGTGACTGTGATGTATATCCCTATGTAAAAAAGCTATATACAGAACAACAAGCTATCAGGACAGAAGTGATGTGGGTGGTACAAATATTTTTTCCTTGAAGACCAAATATAAAATAAAAATATTCCAAAACTGGCAAGGAGAAATGCATCCATTTTCCCCTGAATGAAGTAAAGATGCATTGTGCACAAGGGGTGTGAATTCCCAGGCAGATCCAAACAGGAAAAGGTATGAGGTCCCAGCTACCATCAGGTAATCCACTTCAGTGCAGTACTGCTGCTCTTCGAGACAGTCTCTGCACCACTGGGAGCTCTCCTGGTGACCAGATATGCTGATTGCATCCTCTCATTTTGTACCAGTCAGTACCAAAAGATGTAGGAAGGACCTTCTAAGGAAGGAAAAGAGGAACGGACCATCAGCTTCCATTATGATCCAGACTCTTTGCTCTGCTGAATTGTGGGGGTTCCCAGGACTAGCCACCCACTTGAATTTAAAAACATAGGAATCAAACTGTCTCAAGATTAGTGGCAATGATATTATTGCCACACAATGACATAGTAAGGATTTGCAGGGAAAAAGAAAGGAAAAGGGAACTCAGGAATATTGTATAAATAACCGCCTGGGTGCAATGAAGCCATGCATGCAGGCAGTTCCTGCTGCACCATTGGCCAAGGCAGTCGTGGCTGCCCCCGGGTTAAGAGCAGCTGGGATCTGTAATCCAGCGTTAACTCTCACAGTCTCTCCCCGCTGGGGTCAGCTGAGGACTGCAGCTGCTGGGGAATCACAGAAGGGATCACCAGGGTAATTCCTCCTTCCTCCTCTCCTTGTTTGCTCTGACTGGCGGTGTGCAGAGCCAGAGCAGGTCTGCAATCCTCAGTGGTGCCTGTTTGGGGAAATTAACCCAGGAATTGGACGTATGGAGGGAATGCACCCAAGCTTTGAAGCACCCGAGAAGTCCTTGCCTAGGTGTGAAAACAGTGACTTGCCACAATCCCTTCCTTTCCCTGCTGTGAGCTTAGCAAGAGCAGGCTGTTCCCTCAGCTGAACTGACACCATTCTGTCAGGTTTGGGGCTGTTTGATGATGTACACTTGTGTCCTTAGGATGTGCCTAAAGACTGCTCTTTACTTGTGAGTCAGAGGAAGAAGTATGCATTTGAGGGACTATAATGTTCTTGGTATTAAATCTGGGTTATTTTTGATGGAGTGAAAAGCTCACTATAAATTTGAGCAGAAATTGGATTTGACCGGTTGGTCCACACCACAAACACATGTGGAAATTCCCAAATGCAGCAGCATCCCTACAGAGGAAAATATAAGCAGCAAAGACACAAAACCCTAAAATGCAGTTTCGTAATTTAAAGGCAAGCTCAGTGCTAGCCCTGATATAAAAGTTGGCCGTAATAGATTTTTTTCTCCTATTGAGAAAGCACTTGAGCACTGTAGTGCCAAATCCCATCTTTTCCTCTAGAGGAACCAATCAGCCCTTATAAAGCTACCCTAATGGAGTGAGCAAGTTTGCAGTACAGAATCTGCCTTGACTCATGTGATATGCTTTTACGTTTTCTTCTTTCTGCCAATACTGCTGTGCAGTGCTGCGCAGAATGAAAGAGGCAATTTAATATGGCGTTAAGCCGTGCGCTGCCTGCAGAGCCTGCAGGGATGGATTCATAGGGGTGCTTTTGTGGCAGTGAGCCAAAATTAAGGCAAAATGTTATGCTGCAGCACGGATCTTGCCTGGTACGTGGCCTCCAGCTGCCTCTCGCAGGGTGAATCTGCTGGAATTGTGCAGGTGAGGGAGGATGGAGCTTTCTCTGATGTGCTGAAATAAATTTTCAAGTGTAATTTTCCCAGTCTCCCCTTTCCCCCTTCCAAGAGGAATCAGCAAACACCAGAGCTGCAGCATGCTGCAACTGTGCTCAGCTGTCAGGATTGGTTTTCCCACAGGCTCAGGACTGTAGGCAGTGCTTTTGTTTTGAGAAAAAATGAGGTGCTTCAATTTTAGAGAGATGTTGGCACTGGCTGCCCAGCTTGACCCTTTGTGGAGCAATGATCCAGCTCTGCTTGGAAAGAGGAAAAGCACTAATGCCTCACCAGGGCAAACTGCATTCCAGTTTTGTTTCCTTCCCATGACTGCCCCAAGTCTTATCTTGGGTAAGTCGCCTTTTTTTTGCAAAAGGAAAAAGCATCAGGAATGACTGTCAAAACAAAACAGAGTTTTGCCTGCAGGAAGATGAGTGATATTGCTGCAATCCACAGTATGAATGTTGTGTGAAATGCCTGCTAGAATAGAGATGTTTGGATAAAATAAAAAATTTTCCACAGGGGCTGGAAAAGTCATGCCAAAGGGAGCACAGCACTGCACCAACATTGCTGCCTTCACACCATTCTTATCTGTGCCAACCATTATGCTGGGCACTTCCGGCTCAAGCTGGCACTAGGGTTAGGGTTAGGGGTCAGAGAACCACAGCCTACAGCTCTAAAGCACTGGGGCTGGAAAAAGCATGCCAAAGGGAGCACGGCACTGTACCAGCATTGCTATGTACACATAATTTCTAATCTGGGTCACTCATGACACTGGGGACCTCAGCCACAGCCCCAAGCTGCCACTAGGGTTAGGGTTAGGGATCAGAGAACCACAAAGCCTATAGCTCCAGGGATACTGGGGCTGATGTTACTTGCAAATAAATACTCCCTGAATTATAAACACTAGGCACATATAATCTATAAAATTATTTTAAAAGTCAAATGTTCACACAAGCCTATTTTCTACAGTGGCTTTTTGGCTTGTTCACTATCCCAAGTATTAAATAGCACCTCTGTGTTTCTGAATGTTATCAACAGCTACTGTTTCCTTGACAAAACCATGAGAGAGAAATAAATCTCATAAAGAGATTGGTAGGCAGCTGTTTGCCAATGGCTAAATGCTTGCAAGAGTTACACGGTATTATCTCTGTGTTTGTGCAGCTCAGCACTTGACTAGAAATCAGGAATTCTCTAGACCACCTGGCTGCTTAGCAAAATTTGATGCCTTTACCAGCACTGGATCCTTTTCTAAATTAGTTTCAAAACCCAAATCCTTCTGCATCAGCGCAGAAAATGACCCAGGATCCTTAACTGCTAAAATACAAGTGTTTTCCTATATAATAAGTGAATGCATTATATTTGGTAGAAAACTCTGTATGCCTATCATGGAAGGCTGCCACGCAGTTTCTACTGTCATGAAGCAGATCTTTCCTCCTACTATCCAAAAATGTAGAAACAAGTATAATAGGGTTTGGGTGGTTTTTTTGGTAGCGCTCGAGATAAATGCTGGCAAAGCTTTGGTGATGCCAAAGCAGTCCAGCAGCCAGCTGAACAGCACAGCACTGCAACAGTAAATGGGCTTGTGCTGCCCAGCTGTGGTGTCACCCGAGCGCAGGGACACAGCCGAGTGCTCAGCCCACCTCTGACAGCCACCACAAGGTAGCCCTGCTGATAGCAGGGGTGCTAACAGCAGATCAGCCTCACCACGGGGCAGGGAGCTGAACAGTGCCTGAAGAGAACAGATATTCTTTGGAGATGCTGGGCAACCCTGCCAGCAGCAGCTGCAGCCCCACCATCCCCTCACTCAGCATCACTTCCGACTCCTGTAAGTTCAATGTGTTTGTCAAAGTGCAGCTGGAGATACTACACGATGGGCCATAGCCTGGGGCTCAGCTTCTCCATCACGCCACACTGGCCTTTCCCTGTGCTGCTGCTGGTGTGGCTGTGCATCTCTGCCCTGTCCCTCACATCAGCACCAGTGGTCAGGCAGCCGTCAGGGACGTCCATGCAGAAGCACAGATCTCTTGCTGTGCAGCCCCCTGTCACTGGGGAGGGGTACCGGGGAGAGCAGGGGGCCATTGAAAGCAGGATGGTTGCTTTCACACCTTTGTGTGTGGTCCTGAAATTGCCCCTGTTAAATGATAGCTGCTCCTCTCCTTGTAAATCCAATGATGACTGTGAGAGGTTTGAGTCTACAGTGGTGGATGGGGATGGTCTGAATCTCCATCTCCAGTGAATTTAAAAAGCAGATCATACAAACCTCTATTAGAAAGAATTAGAATGGAACTGACCCTGTCTTGGGACTAGAAGTGAGACTGGGTATCTCTTCCAGCCACAGCTTCTCTGCTGGGATCCACCAGAATATTACCATAGAGAGGAAATAAAATCACTGTACAAACAACTGCTTTGTGTTACTGTTTCCTTTAAAGCAGAGCTGCAAGAGAAGACTTAAACAAAGCAGATTTGGGTTAATCAAGTGAAGCTATGCCAGTCTCATGCTTGACATATGCATGCACTCAGGCATGACTCACCCTTCAAACGATGATTCATCATTAGTTTTTCTTGTGGGTTTCTATGTCTTTTGTCCATCATTGTTACAATCTCTTGCCATCAACTCACAAGTCCAGTGAGGATTAAAACAACATTAAAATTAGATTTTTAATTGGGACCTGCTTTGTGGCATGCATGGTAAAGGGTGTTTTTTCTGTTTTGTTCTGGTGAGAGATGGGGAGCCAGAGTGTGGGTGATTTTTGAACGGGAGAAGGAGGGAAGGACAGAGGCAAAGGTGACTGTAGAAGAGTTGATTCTAGAAGGACAATGTTGCCACACAATGTGATCATATTTGGTTACTGCATAAGGAGCTGCAGCAGTTTGGTGAACATGGGAGGAGTGGTTAAAAATCACAGGACCTGCAATAAGGCATTCTTATTCTAATTTGGCACTACATTTTCTTCACATTATCACATGTATGAAGAGCTGAGTTTGCAGCTGACCTCCAGCCCCACAGCCCAGCACAGCACTCAGAAGGGACATGCCACACTGTTTTCCAAGGACACTTTCTGCAGAGTAGGGCAGGACACTGCTTAGACTATGGCCTTGGGTTCTCCTTTTGGGGTTGGCAACTCTCTCCCTGCCAGAGGAAAGGCTCTGCATTCTTCGCTCACCAGGACTATCCCCATCACATGCCCTTGCCCATCTCTCGTAAATGCGTAAGTCACACCCTCTGCACGCATGGTGCTCAGATCATGCCAGGTGAGACAGCACTGGGTGGCTTCGAGTGCTTGGCTTGTTCCTTTCCCTGCACAGCACAGTGTACAATTCTGGTCCTGTGCATGCAAAGCAGGAGCAAGGAGCCTTCCAGGAAGCTGGCTGGAGGCTGGGAACAAGTAGCTCTTCCATAACACGTTATCACTTGAAAAAAAAACTATCCTCTGCCAAATTGTTTAGTAATTCTCCACATGCCATTCACTGGTAGTAAACAGAATAGACTACTACATCTCCTAATAGTGGAGATATGAAATAAAACTGTTTTCTTTCTAGACAGACCCTGCAGCCCAGTGTTTTAACCATTTGTCTTTTGGGAAGTGAACTTTGGCCAGGAGACCAGTGGTCTCCACATGAAAAGAACAAAAATAAAAGTCTCTTTTTATTTCAAGCACCCAGGTCTGTTTGTGTAAGCAGAGGGTAAGAGTTTACAGTGGATTACAGGTCATCATATGTAATGGCATTTGCTCTTAAACGGTCACCAGCTTCATTATCTGTACCCATTAAAAGCGGATTTGAACCGCAATGCCAGACTGCACATATGTTTCACTTCATAATGTACAGTTCTAAAGAGAGAAATGAGCTCAGCAAAATTTTTTTAATCCAACTTCTATGTTCAATATTTTAAAACTATGTTACATGCACTGTTTTCTTTTGTTCCACCTGCTTCCTTTTTCCACTTCATTTTCTTTTGCTCTCTATTACAGTTTATGCCTCTGCTTTTGTGGGTCTAGCTTGTAATGTATTTCTTCAGATTTCAGTATTTTCCTCCCTTAGAATCAGCCTGCTCTCACCTCTCTTTCTCTACAAGGAAGTCTTCTCTTTCTGATTGTGTCTTTCTTTAGCTCCTCGTTCCCTACTTTTTTCCTATTTAATACATTGCTAAGACTTTCTTTTTCTTCCCTTTGTTACGTGTCTCTCTTAAGTTAGTGCCCCTCTTCTCTTTCCCATCTCAGCTCGCTCCCTCATTTACCTGCTCTTTCAAATGTTCAGGGCTTCTCCCCTTTGTTCTCTGCTTTCCATCCCTTCCACTCTTCACCTTTCCTTGTTCTCTCCTCACCACAGCCTCCTCCTCTTCTCACCTTCTCTTATCCCTTCAGCATTGCACACAATCTTTTGCCCATTTCTCTACATTTTTCCCCTCAAGGAAATGATCAAAGCCTGAGTACTCCTTTTCTGACTCCCCAAGGGTTGTTGGGGAATTTATCTCTGTTTCCAGAAGATCCAAGAAAAGGAATGTCAGGAGACCTGGTGTGATCTTGTTTGTATTTCCTGGGATGCCAGGGGAGGATAAAGCCTCATGACCTACTGAGAAAGTTTTTTCTCTAGGTCTGTGGTCTGTAAGCATGAGTGAGGGCAAAGGCTTCTTTGGGGTTGCTGCATAGCCTTTGCAGGTGTTTCTTTCCACCTGCCAGACAGGGATCCAGCCCTCGCCCTCTCCTCCACGCTTCTCAGCTGGAGAAGTCAGGTGGTGGGACACAGCGGGGACAGTAATTCCACCACTTGCTCTGTGACTTTTGGTGCAAAGGACAGCCTTCCTTCCCCTAGGCATAGGCAAGCAGCAAAGCTGCCCTGCATCCCTAGGGGGAGAGACCAGCATGGGGTCGGGCCCCATCCTCATGTACCACCTACAGGTGACTGTCCATGCCTGGGGCTTGTCACCTGAGCATACCTCAGTTTGCCTTGTGTCTGTAACTGAAATTTCAAACTAAAACCAGCAGGTGTCTGAGTGGCAACATCCTGGGGTGAAGATACAGGCTCCTGCTGTTTGTGTTGTGCAGCACCACAAACACACCAGTTGTAAGTCAAGTTTGGAAACACTTCTGTAACAATAGTGAGTAGTAATAAACAGAAAAGAAATTGTTTATCACTGTTATGCTGCTAAAAAAATTAATCTTTAGCATATTGCTCTGAAAAGAGGCACAAGGCACTGTAGAAGGGTCTCTTCATATCCTGGGCTCCCTGTGAACCACCGCCTAGGAGGGCATTCCCATTTAGCCAACGCATATAAGTAAAGGCTGAGCAATTGCTGCAGGACCGAGCCAAGTGTGCCATGAAATTTAATTAAGGTCAACAGGCTGTGGTGTCTGGTGGGGCCTGAGGAGAGCCCTTTCACTGCCTGCACAAACAGGGCTGTCATTATCAGTGTCCCAGGGCAAACAACCCATTAAAGGCCACTGGAAATGCTCCTGTCCCCTCCATGGCTTTCTGTCAGGCCTAGTGTGAATATTACAAATTAAGCAGAAACACGCAGCAAGATTCCTTGCAGACTCCTAATTAGCCTTCTCACGGTGGCACTGCTCATTGGCAGTTCTGCTAGTTGTGGTGGCACTGTCCATGTAGCAGGGGGATGCCAAAAATAGCTTTTGGCAGGGATCCTCTGCCACCATGGTGGCATGGCAATTGGGGGACACCAAGCACCGTGTCCTCAGGGTGACGGCAACCATGGCACCACCACGTGTTCCATGGCAATGCAGCAAGGTGCCCAAGGCACAACAAGCAGTGACAGGGCATCATCCCCAGCTCAAAAAACTCACTTTGGGGGTGCCACCTGAGAGCAGATCCCACAGGAGGGACAGGAGAAGCATGGAAGACTGGACCATCCCACACTTGCCATATCCTATCTTCACAGGGAGAGGTGCAGTCACAGCCATTGGTCCTGCCTGTGGACGGGTAGGATCTGGTCCCTCCTCTCCCCCTTTCTTGTGCCCACCACCCCCTTCCAGATCAGGTAAGGTGGGCAGCCTCGAGCTGGTCCACCTCTGCAAACAGGACCACAGAGGTGAGCAAACAGCGAGGCACATCAGACAGCTGAAGGAGAAAAGCCATGTTCTTCTGAGTCTTTTTAACTTACAGGATCAATATTTGTGTAATATTCATGTCATAGGACTAAATATTTGCTATAGGATTAAGTATTTCTGTGCTGCTCTAGTGACTTCACTAGCCTCCGGTGCCTGGGGCTGCTGGTAATGAGCTGGAGTCACACACCAAACTGAATTATTATTACCAACACGTTTAGATGCAGCCTCATACCTGATGAATGACACCTGCTGTGAAAAATGAGTGATGCTATTTTTGGAAGGTATTTATCTGGTGTTTGGAGGGTAGCTTGAGACGTATGCAATTCAAATGCATTTCTTTAGGTAGGATAGCGATCATTACATTATCATATTCAATGAAAGTCTATCTACAAGTACGTGTTCTCTATGTGCTGTATGTGCGCAAAATGTGTATCCTAGATACCTAATGGCAATGACAGATCCAAGCTGTAAATAAACGGGTAAGTCAAATGTGCATTACTGGGCCCAGATCACTAAAACCAGTAGGAGCTTATTCTGGAAAGGAGTGCAGGATTGGATCAAACACAGTAAAGACAAACATTATTGTTTAATTTCTGGAGATTAAAGCAATATTACAGATTTAAACTTGGATGACATTTTGCACACCACTTGGAAAATCACATTACAGATTTGCCAAGGCACTTACAGCTTAAAACTGCCTTATGGAAAAATTCTTGATACTTTTTTTGAAAACTGCAGGAACATTCCCCCACTCTTTAAGCCACTGAGCTGATTCCACATCTGACCACTGGTGCTGCAAACACTCACCACTGAGCCAGAAGGAAGCAGGAAAAGCTGCCCAGTGAACAGGGACTACCCTGAGCAGAACCCGGCCATCTGCAGGTGCTTTGGGCCTACAGCAGCATCCTTCTTCTACTGCCCTTACTTCTTCTAATCATGTTCCACGAGTAAAAGGAAAATAAACTGATAAAATATTTACAGACAATGTTTACACAAGCAGGGTTTTTTTAATTAGTATTTTTTCACTTTTCCTGACTTGCAGGTGAAAGTGAGAATTAAAAGAAAGCACAGGTGTGTTTGCACAGTTGTCTTGCTTGATGCCTATTGATAGAGACATTGCCCTGGACAGTGTTTAAAGTCGGCTTGAAGTGGGATTATTAATGTGGATTTTCTGATTTCTTTTTTCTTGGGACACCACCTTGTTCCCAGTAATGTCACTTGGACATTCAAAACAAACCAGTGAAAACCTTTCCCTCTTTTTCTCCAGTAAAAAACCCCAACATTTTCAAAGGGCCAAATTTGGATTGTCCCAAGGCTTTATGGCAGCCCCATGCATGGCTGTCACTGGAAATGTCAATGATACTGCCTTCAGTAGTGTTCTGTTCAAGGATGGACCCAGGAAAGAATCAGATCTGCAAATGCAATAAGCACTATCAGGACTGCAGGCTGGCAGGTCTATGAACTAAAGATAGAGCAAAACCAAAGACCAGCAAGATTCTGAAACCTCCCTTGCATTTACTGTTTTCTATCCTTGTCTTGTTGTGGCTCAAAAGCGGGTTATTTCCTGGGCAGGTACCTGTGCACTAGGCTGTTTACCAGGAGAGAAACAGAGCCATGACAAGCCAGGTCTGGGTAAAGTACTTGTGCTCCTCTGTCCTCTGATACCAGGCACACCAGACCCCCCACTCCTGGGGACAGGAGGGAGGCACCTATGCCTTGACTCAGGGTTCTGCAGGAGTGACTCCCTGCCTTTCCAGCTAGAGCTGCCTGTTGGCTCCAGTCAGGGTTCCTCCAGAGCAGGCAGAGCCCCTTTGCCCGTAAAGTGGTGTACAGGTGCATGCTTAGATCACCTGCTTGAGCCCAAAGTACTCGCATCCTAATCTCATCAGAAAATCCATATTCCTATGCTTGCAGACCATGGGTTTGCTCTCAATATCACACTTGGTAGCCGCTGGCACTTGGTAGCACACTTCACTTGGGTTGGAGTGTTCATGGGCTGACACTCATCAGCATGCTTTTGAGATGCACATGGAACACTGGCAAATGTGTTTTCATTTTCCCCTCCAAAATACAGCTAGACTCTTATTCCCAGGTTTTTTTCAGCAGCATAGCTCAACAAAGCCACTTTCTTCTTCTTAATTAGCAAATTGCTTATCAACAAATAAAAAATTATTTTGTCCCATTTTATTTCACAATTTCTTCCTTTTAGCTTCCAAACAAAATACCTTGCTTCACAAAACTCTTTTTCACAATACCACAGTAGTCTATTATGGGATCTCAGACTTCTCTAAACAGCCTTAGGTGCTTAACACATATATTCTTTAAACAGTGTAATTTTACTCCTCACAGTGGGAAGCAGACATCATTCATAAAGTTCCTGTTTCCCCAGGAGATCAGCACTGAGTAATGCTCTGCACAATTAAGTATTTTAATTTAACTGTGTATGTGAGACATTGAACCAGGAGCTTTTTCCAGACCAGGGCATTCTTTGAAAAACTGTAAGAAAGGCAGGTGCTTGAGCAAGCTAATTTCTTTTAAATGGTTGGTTTCTGATGAGTGGAACATGGGCTATTCAACAATACGCCACTCAAAATTTTATCATATAATATACCACGTCCCAAAAGAACAGGTTCAGTGAAAAGCTGTGATTCAGTGATAGATTGGACATAGACACAGAGACAGGAGCTGCGTAGGATAAACAGGGCTTTTATGCCAGCACACAGGATTTGAGATGTAGAGTTTCTCTTCAGAGATTATGAAAAATCAGTGTTCTACAGGAGATTGAGTTGTCTGTAATTTATGCTGCATTTATTTGTACTAATTTTTCCTGCTCATCTATCAGTTTCCAATCTTCCTCTCAGTAATATGCATTCAAATTTTCAGTCCATATTCCTGTTAACTGCTGAAATTATCTCTCGTAAGTAATGCTCCGTAGATCTATTAAATGCATTGAAAGTATTTACAGTAAAATTCAACTGAAATTTGTCAAGCTAGTTTTCCCAGTTCGTTTTAAGTAATGTGTGAATAATAAAACAATGGAAATCATATCATCTCCTTATCTTATCACTGAATAGCACATTTATCTATCAAAATGACCTAAGGAGACCTTCCTCAACATATGAACCAAGACATGTACACCTTCTGTCTAGAACTGCAAGTTAATGATGATTAGGGTTCTGCATCTTATTATGGCTGTATTAAAACTTGCTATTAAACATAATATCCTGTAGTGACTGAAACTTGTTAGTTAATGTGAATTACATACATGCTTTATCTAAACTAGTGGTTTGAAATATGCATTTACAAGTATTTCTCATTTCTTCACTCCCTAGAAATGCAAGCTAAAGATACCACTAGTAATGCATTCAGCTTTGAGGGAACTTTGTGAACAGATAAGGATTTCATACCTTGGATCTCATGTGAGAACTAAAACAAGTGGACAAAAAGAATCCAGTCAACCTCCATCTAGTTTCACAGGAACCAACGACTCATGTACTAAAAATGTCTGACCAAAACAAAGGACTTTATTGGGACAAAATCCAGTATTAGATCTCTAAAGGTGATTACTTTTTCCCTAGCTATTTTGTATTCATTAGATGTGTCTTTCTACAGTGAGCTCTTGCTTAGGTTGTTAGAGTTGATTATCATACAAACTGGTATCTTTTCAAACATTTGCAGCTGTTATAAACAACATTTGTTCTGGCAGAGACAGACTACAATAGACGTCTATAAAATCTGAAAAGTGATGGAGAAGGTGAGTGGGGAAAGGCAGTTCATTATTTCATCTGATGCTAGAACAAGGCAGCACCTCTGAGAAACACAGTGGAAGAAAATCAAGGGAATGCAAAGGATTTTGCACAGAGCATGTTTAAATTGTGGAGCTTAGTGCCACAGCAGTAGGTCCTGAATTTCTCATTCTGAAGAAGTGTATGTTATGGGGTTCCAAGACAGGAACAGATTCCAAAAGGGTTTGAATTACTTCATGGAGGAGAGAGCTCACAGGGGCACTACACAAAGTTGTCTGGATGCATTCTTCAGCATACAACATACCCAAGTGGTTGTTGATTGCTTAACTTGTAATGGTGAAGACTGGGAAGGATCACTCTTTTTTTGGACTGTCTCCTGACTGTCTGCATTGAAAACTGTGTGAGGTTGAATGGACCTTAACTTTGGTCTAGTTCAGCCTCTCTGGTAAGTGTTGGTGGCAATCAGCCCTGTCATTTTAACGACTGCATTTTCAGGATCACATTCTTTGGATGGTGCATTCAGGTGTTCTTTCAGACATTTAATTTTAGTTCTCATGAATCTGAAAGTTCAAATGCATTTCATCTATATAAAGCATATTCTGAAGCAATTTATTCTGTTTTCAGACCTGTCACTTCAATGTTCAGTCTTGACAATATGAGAAGTTCTGCACTGAGGTAATGGATGCAGAACAGGAGGCCATTCACCTGCTCAGATGAGTCTGACCTAATAAACCTTATAGAGCTGGATTTAGCTGCTGATTGGGATGCCTAAATTTGGTTGAATGCAATACAGATATCCCTATGTGATCTACATGTCTAAGCTTCCACTACAGTCAATGGAAGTTTAGTCAACAGGGAATGGAGTTAAGAGCAAAAATTCATATTGTTAGAAGGTAAACTCCACCACTTGCTTAGCTGAACTACCCTGGCTGCATTAGAAGTAGGCTTTAGGTCTCCAGTGGCTGTTGCAGAAGCTTAGGTAGACAGGTAGACACAATTTGGATTCTTTGAATTGGGAGCTTAATTCATTCATAATATCAGCTAAAGTCTATAGTGTTATTAAAAACTGAGCTTTGCTGGA